>NC_059293.1:4663448-4675948 GCF_017591435.1 Portunus trituberculatus
AAAAAAAACAACTCATATATAAGTGATAAGGAATACAAGTCTTTCAAATACACAATAAAAAAAATATATAGTGTGCGCTTGTGTGCACGCTTGTGTGTGTGTGTGTGTGTGTGTGTGTGTGTGTGTGTGTGTGTGTGTGTGTGTGTGTGAGTTCTTTTACGGTTGACGGCTCCACCTCGTCAGCCATCAAAGTACACGCCCAGCAAAAAATGTGTCAAGTTCTTAAATTTGTTTCATTTGTAACTAAAAATAACGATGTACCATTCTATATTAAGCGAAAGGTATTTCAAGCAGCCTTAATGTCTAGTATCTTATACGGGTGTGAGTCATGGCTAAACGGTAACATCAAACCAATTCACAAATTGTATATGTGGTGTGTCAAACAGCTCTTAGGGGTAAGGAAAAATACTTGTAATGATTTATGTCTAATAGAACTTGGCTTACCACTTGTGTACGTACTGATCAAATCTAAACAAAGAAAGTTTTTCTCGCGAATGTGGAGTGAGAGAAGAAACATGGCAGATGATCCATGGGCCCATGCTGTTCGGATGATTTCTGTATATAATTTTCCTACAGTTTACTATGTACAAGATCTAATTAACAACAATTTTGACGATGTACGGCAGGCTATTGACGGTATTAAGGAAAAGTTAAGAGCATCTCAGTCGTCAAGAGTACATTTATATTGTCCACTAAATCAGAGCTTAGACGTGCATGTAATTTACAATTCGAATGTAAGCGTTAAAGAATTTGAAAGAATATCTTGGTCAAGATTACGTTTAGGTGGTCATTCTTTGGCGATAGAAGAAAGGCGTTTGAACCGGCGGGGTCGTGGTCGTCTACCGCTGGAGGAAAGACTTTGCATCTGTGGTGAAGTTCAAACGGAGCGTCACGTCTTCGAACAGTGCCCTCGGTCTTTGCTTTTACGTCAGCAGTATGGCGTGACGACGTTAAAGAATTTAGTCTGCGAAAGAAATTATTTCGACAGTTTGTCATGTAATCCACAATATTCTAAATGTTTATGTATAAATATAAACCCAGTGAGTGTGTGCATTTGTTGGAATACTATGATTATCCAGTGCTTCAACGGATTTATGAAAATATTTTAAAGAATTTGACGAAATTTGTGTAAATATGTTGGACCATAGTTGTATTATATGTATGTTATTTATTTATTCCATGGTCAATAAACTATCTATCTATGTGTGTGTGTGTGTGTGTGTGTGTGTGTGTGTGTGTGTGTGTGTGTGTGTGTGTGTGTGTGTGTGTGTGTGTGTGTGTGTGTGTGTGTGTGCGTGCGTCTGCGTGTATGTGTGCGTCTGCGTGTGTGTGCGTGTGTGGAAGTATGCATGTGTGTATGTGTGCATGTGCGCTAGTGTGCAGGTGTGCTAGTGTGCGTGTGCACATGTGCGTGTGTCCTCAGCATCAACAAAACAAGAACACATCGTTACAAAAACCAAGCTTCACCACCACAACAATAAAAATAAATAAATAAATAAAATATGTAAGAATACAATAAAAAACACAAACATCCATCTAAAATTAATGAACCAAAATGCACTTATAAAATCACACTTTACCATTAACGAGGCAGCGATGAGTCGGAGGCGGAGTAGGAGTGAGTGTATCCTCGCCAGCACCGAAGCCAGCCAGCCATGGAGAGGGAAACGGCAATCACAACACTGCACTCACCCATTCACGTAACACCGGGTTGAAGGAGTAATGAACTTTAGTTCTTTTTCTCTTAAATCACTTGTGAAACATGGAGGTGTTTGCACTGTAACGCTACTTAACTTTGCATGTACACTGGCTCTTTCAGGTAACACTGCATCGAGCTAACACTGGGTTAAAAGGGTTATGAGAATTAAGTAGTTTTTCTATTTTCTTCATGTCATTAATAAGTTCTCGATTCCTTAACACTGTATAACTATTTTCCTTAGCACTGTAAAGATTACCACAGTGGTGAGGTAAGTACGTAACAATGGATAGACAGTGAGAAAAAAAATACGTTTTCCAAAATTTCTGCAAGTCACTAGTTATGCATTTACTCCTTTGCACTGTAGCACCATTCAACTTGATACAGTAACGACATCAACACTTTAGTTGGGTAATGCTTGTTGTTCTAAGACAATATTTTCTCTACCAGATTAGCTAGTTGTTCAGCAATTTCTTGTTGATCTACTAACGAAAACTAAGTAGTTATTAACGCCAATCTATACATACATCACGGATATGACGTAACACCACTACTGTACATCTGAAATACTCTCACTCTGTTTACACTCAATCCGACCCTGTGTCATTGTGCTCCAAGTCGACACACATACACACACACTTCACAAGCCAGAGGACCGGGGTTCGATTCCCCGGCCGGGTGGAGATATTTGGGTGTGTCTCCTTTCACGTGTAGCTCCTGTTCACCTAGCAGTGAGTAGGTACGGGATGTAAATCGAGGAGTTGTGACCTTGTTGTCCCGGTGTGTGGTGTGTGCCTGGTCTCAGGCCTATCCGAAGATCGGAAATAATGAGCTCTTGAGCTCGTTCCGTAGGGTAACGTCTGGCTGTCTCTTCAGAGACTGCAGCAGATCAATCAGCGAAACACACACACACACACACACACACACACACACACACACACACACACACACACACACACACACACACACACACACACACACACACACACAGAGAGAGAGAGAGAGAGAGAGAGAGAGAGAGAGAGAGAGAGAGAGAGAGAGAGAGAGAGAGAGCGATTATTAGGTAATCACTTATAACACGTCCATCTTCCTTACCGCACCACCCCACTCCCATCTTCCAAACAAGCTTGGGGCCATGTTGTGAATCGCGCTAACTATACCTTACGGCTGAGGTTAAGAGATTCTCAGGGCGATGAAGATGCGTACATCTTAACGGCGTCGTTAATAAACATGTGAAACCTCTTCTTTACGTCTGCATATCGCAACTTAGGTATTTTAATATCTAAATAACTTTAACAGTTACTACCTGCCGAAAACTGGCGGTTTGTTTCACTTCTGTTCACCGAGTAACGATATTAACAAATTAGAGTGAGCCTCTATCAGAACGCCTAACCTGCCTCTAAAGCAAAAGGAAACTGACTGAACTACGTGGAAAGCCGTCACTGATGGGCTTATGATTGGCCTCTCCACTGAAAACATATGATTGGCGGGACAGTTCTATAAATGTTATGACATCCCGCTACCTACAAATGCCAGTTGTAAACAAAAGTTATATATAAAATTTCAATTTTCCTCTTGACTGGTGCACAGCTCGCTGGACATGGAAAATCTCGAATTTCTTTCACATTCCAGAGCGCTATTACAGACATACTACACGCGTATACCACACAATTCCTATCGTTCATGGCAAGGTCGCCGAGCCTTCTACATGCCATGTGAGCTGCGGCTGTATTATAAAGATTTACCACATTAGGGTGGATCGACACTGGGGCGGATTGACCTACTTTTGAGTCGAATGTTTATATAATCGGAAGCGAACGGTGGTTAGCCATCCCTGGTCGATTCTCAGATTAAGTAAGCAACCACGAAAGGATAGTCACTATAACACCTTTTTCACGTCACACCGATTTATTGTATTTCAATTGCACTCGGTCGTGTATTCAGCCACTTGCTGGCTCACACAGTAAGCAACAACCGCCAACTAGTCACTAGAACACCTATTTCATGTTACACTTATCACGTGTTTGCATCATCGCAAATAATGATTGCATGTGAATGGTGCCTGAAAAGAAATAGATCTTCGAAACCTCGACACCGCTCTAGCAGCACCAGCGGCCTCGCGCGGACTTGCTCCCGTGACCAGAGTACAGGAAAACAGCAAAGCTTCGAATACTGTTATGGAGCCTCATCAAAGCTCGCATTGCCGCGATACTTGTATTTCACTGTTTGAGAGGCAGGCACATTCTTAAACACGGTGCTGGGAAATCTGAAAACTGAGATGGCCCTCGCCTCACCCTACGGCAGCGTTGCAAGAAACAACATAATGAACACGACGAGGCTGACAAGGAAATGAGGGATGACCATTACTGACGTTCGTCTCTCAAGCATTCTTCTCTCCCTCTCACAAACCTCAATACACTCTCTTTTACTCTTGCCCACGCTTGTACCTGTTATTACGACATCCCTCGATGTTCTTGTTATTTGATGCTCTCGTCTGTCAGCTAATGAGCACTAGGAGCCCACCTAATAAAACATGCGTACTTCTTCCTCTTCACAATCTTAGAGACTGCCGGGCGCCGGCCCGGGCATCGACTGCGGGATCCCGGGCTGACGATGTCTAGGAGTGGAAATAGGAATTTCACTTCTATTGTTAGAGAAAATTATTACACATTTATCAGTTGTTTTTTTTTTTCAATTCGTGTAATAAAGTACTAAGGGTTTTAAAGTACATGAACAATAAGAAATACAAATACATCTACATATTCAAACCAGGAAAAACTGTCGTACTGTAACATTTTTCCACCTCCGAGTTGCTTCTCTTTTCTTCTTCTTCTTCTTCTTCTTCTTCTCCTTCAATATAAGATAGACGTTTTTTTTATATAATGTGGAGTTACTAATGAGCGAAATACATAGGTACTTAAATGTACACTGTAATACAAATGAGAGAAAATTACCGTACTTCTGTTACGTTCTTTTAGGGAAATTCTATTTGTTTATTACTAAAGCAGGAGTGATAAGATACGTAGAACATTAAGAAAAAGCTAAAGTATGAAAATGGAATAGAAAATTAAGTCAGATGTGTAGTTGAGTTAAATAAGATATGATATCCTTCTACATTCCTTTAAAGCAAAGTCATATTTCAGATTGTTACGATTCACAGAAGCAAGAGTGGATAAAATACGCTGAAATTTCATAAAGCAAATTATTACATCGAAAGGGAAGAAGGAAACGAGTAAAAAAATTTGCTTCTAAATTGACGAACTAAATAATTACTGTTCATTCTACATTGGACTACTATGATACAAAATTAATAAAATGCATAGAAATTTAACCAACAAGTAAGCATATAAAAAACAAGATAAATTAGTAGTTTAGATTCTGAGTTGACTAAACTATAATTTTACTCTCCATTATAAATAATTACATTCAGAGATCTATGAAATACTTTGGAAACAATATACGATTTAATGAAATATCAAAAATATAAAGAGCAAAAAACAAGCTAGCAACAGAGATTCTGAGTTTATCAAACATGAAGCAACTCTCTCCTCTCTGTCATGGCGACCGGACTCGGAAAGCGAAGTTTGCTATTGTTGATAACGTGATGGCAAGCAGCACACACGTACCCTGCTGCCTTGTAATCCTGCTGGGGTGCTTTTGTCTCCTCTCATTTCTTGGATACAAATTACAATATTTCGACCCTATATTTACCTTAATTTAGGTCGTATGGGGCCCGCCGAGGCAGTTCTATTGGTGATATGGTTTTTCTTACGAAGCCTTGAAAGTCCTTTTCTATTAGGCCTTTTGGTGAAACTTTGTTTCGTAACCCAAAGCTAAAGATATCCAATCTACTTTCTACGGTACCCATCCTTATTTCTATACCTATCTAACTGTTTTACCGTTACTATGGTTGATGGTCATTGTCCTTTTCCTAATATTATAGATAAACAGTGGTGTTGTCAGGGTTCTTTCTTATCCTATTGCTCATCAATGATCTTCTTAACCAATTTCCTTGTTATATTCACTCTTAAGGCCTATCTACACGAGCGGGCCTGATCGGCGGGCTTGACCGTTAACAGGCATATTTGACGGGCAAACGATCAAATTGCCCGAAATCCCGCCGAGCGAAATCACTGAGCTGGTACAAGGTAGCTGGAGTTTCTACCCTGCCAGACGCAAGAGAATATCGTGATCCACAGCGGGCCTTCATTCCACATCCCACGGCATAGTAGCACTTAGTAGTTCATGAAGTATTATTGCAGTGCTTCCCAACATACTTCTTTTCTTTAACCAATCTTTACACTATATCCTTTTCTTCTTTTTCTTCTTGAGACACAAAGCTATTATCATAGAGCACAAAATCTTTTTCTTGACAATGCTAAGCACCATGGTTCTCGTTCCGCACTCCACCCGCTACTGGCAACATCGTCGGGCAGGCCCGGCTGTTCATCACTTCGGTCGTGTGGACAACATTCACGGGCAGGCCCGCCAGAATTTGCCCGTTAACGGGCAAACCCGCCGATTAGGCCCGCTCGTGTAGACAACAGGCCTTTACGCTGATATACCACCCTTCGTTTTTCATCGTCTTTTAGTAAGCGCTCAACCCTTTAAAAAATTAACGGCTCACTTAGGGAAGCCACAGATCGCCTGATTTCTGATCTCTCTCTGAAATATATCATTGGACAGAGCAAACTCAATGTTATTCACTCTCTCAGAAACACAGTTCCTTCATCTATTAACCGTCGCTTTTCTTGAACGACATTCAACTTTTCCCTCTTCTACAATGACGTTTTTTTTTTTTTTTTTTTCACCGACGATGGACGAGTGCTGTGAGTTTATTCACAAGAATACATGATGGACTACAAACTGAATAGGTTCACAATCGTCCTGTTTTGCTTTATACATCACAGCTAAATCTTATGGACAGCATTCTCAAACAACATACTTGGAAATTTTATTTCATTATCAATATGCAAAGAACAGAATAGCAAACTCTATCTGTGTCTCTTACCGTCTATGCTCCATGTGTCCATTTTCTTTGTACCAGCTTTATGTTCAGCCTCTTTCTCTTCATCAAAATCTGTGGCAATCATTGTTGATTTCAATTCTAAAAATTTCGTTACCTTGGAAATCATTGATATCGCGCTGCACTGAGTCACTACGAATGTGTGACAGCTGGCGTCACTGAAGCGTCGGGTATTTTACTGACACTGAACTGACACGACATTATTATGCTACTGATGATATGCCAATCGATCTTAATCAACCTGTTTATTTTTTATCATTATTTATCTATTTGTTTATATAGCTTTTCACGCAATAAAGTATTTCTTACATCATCACTTCACCTTAATGTTGTGACACGGAGGTTTATCTTTCAAGATTATTTCATACTCCCTTCTTTTCTATTTTTTTTTTTCACGTGAACAGTGAACAGTGACGCCGTGTTAGAAGGTAGTGTTTCCAAGCTCTTCTCGGATAACTTTTCTTGTTCTATTTTCACAAATATACGTTCAAACGGCGTCACGTATACTGAAAACACTGATCACCTTCAATACCGCAACAAACAGTGAACTCTTTCTGTGATGGATGTTCTTCTCAGCAGCGTACAAGCAAGTGGTGTCGATAGTAAACATAAGGGAAGCTGTAAGAAGTCAGCAAGCCTGCATGGCACGCCCTGCATATAACTTACATAATTATATCCTCCTATCATACATACTTATCCATAGTTCTGCGTAATATTTTAAACCCCTATGTTCTTCATACGACCTTATTCCCACAGTGTAGTAGAGTCACCCGCTCGAGTTAACTTCTTCCATCTGTTGCTATTCATTGTGTCCTCTTATTGTAATCCAAGTTTATTCATGTCACACTTCACCACGCCTTTCCATCTTTTGTCTACCCACACTCCTCTCCGCAACTGGTATCAGCATTGCCTTCTTAAGTTCTTTTTTTTTTTCTCTCATTTATCTTTCTCATATGTCCAAAATATCTCAGCCTTGCCTCTCTTGCCTTATTTTTTATGTTACACACTCCACACATGCTTCTTATCTCTTCACTTTCTCTCAAAGCCCATTGTTGACTCGGCACCAAAAATGTAATTAAGTGGTGCATTCCAATAATTTATCAGTCTATTTATGGAAGTATCTTTCCTTCTCTTCTCAAATCTAAAGTAATTAAACTTGAATCCGTTATTTCTCGTCATTTTCAGCTTAACAATCCTAAGTACCTGGTCTGCATCATCCTTGTCTTATACTCAACATATATCAGAAGGCGACTTTTCTCCCGTCTAAAATATAACGTAAATAAACTTGAATCCATCACTTCTCGTTCATTTCAGTTTAGTAACAGAAGTATCTATTTTTCATCACCCCTGTCACATCCCTTACATATATCAGGACGCCGCTTTTCTCCCTCAAGGTGTACTAAAAGCGAACGGCTGCACTCTGCATTTCGTTACCGGCAGCTCCCTCTTACATAATATCTATTACCCACATAACTCCGCTCCATCAAACTTGTTTTTACCAGCCAGCACCCTGTACTCTGCTTCTCTATGGCGGGAAACACACTCCGGCTGCCGTGAATCAAAGCCACTTCCCGATGCGCCGCTACAGAATACTCCAGTATTTCCACAGTTTTACTACGACTGCGATAACTGCCTCTCGCTCCCCTCTCATCCTCCGTCACATTGCTACACAGGCACGAGTCTGTGAACACAGTGTCTCCGTCATCTTTAACAATAATGTCAGTTTGTTGATAGAGTATGGAGTACATTGTAGTTGTAGGTGCAACGATATTGTAATTTTCAAGTTTTATATCTATAATTATATCAACTTTATTAGTTACATTATTCAGTCACATATTGTGGATGTCAAATTTGTGAAAAATATTCACTTAATTTTCCTTTTATTTCCTTCAAAAGACACTGTCGGTCTCACGTTTTTATGTATATGATATCAGCGTACTACTTTTAAGTGTTAACGTAGTGATCACTTCGTCTTTACGAACATTCAATTCTATTCCCATTTTCTACCTTTGAGACACTCCCACAGCCACGCTCCTGCATCTCTACAAAATATAAACGTACTATTTGTAAATCTTAACACCCTATCTCTTCATATTTACTAACACTATCTTTTTTTCCTCTCTCCTCCCATTTTCTTATATGCACTATCAGAGACACACACCTTTACCACTATCAAATAACTGGTCACTACATACATAAACTCCAAGTCATTATCTTTACTTAAACTTAATTGTATTCACATTTTCCATATTAAAGGCACTCACTCCATCACACCTCTACATCTCCATCAATTAAGTACATAAGACAAGCAAAGTTTATTTCAGTGTCCGTTTTCAGTTAAGAACGCAAACTCTCTTCCTCTCATTACGTTCCAGGCACTCAACCTGACACCTTGACCTAATCATATGTGTGTGTGGAGGGGGGGGGGATAACTCTTCCTTCTGTCTTATGAATTTCAATGTCTTATCTTCAAACTGCTTTTGTAAATTCAGTGATTATTTGATTTTTCTCAAAATACACTAGTCTTCACAATATCATACTCCAAACTTTTCATCTCATCACTAACATTCACTTCTTTGTATACTCAGCATAAATCAATTTTACCCAACTATATTCTTATTTTCAGAACCTGTTAAGAAATATCAGCTATGAAGAGAAAGGTTTGGGAACAATTGCACTTCATCTTTTACACATACTTTTAGCTGAAGCAGCAACGCCAGTCTTTATGTTATGTCTCGCAGTCCTACACGGATTCTCATTTGTTTCGACATCCTATCTCTACTTCTTCTAAAAAGCTGCAGGGAAATTCATCAGTCTGTGGGGATGTCTTCGTGATTCTAGTGTTAGTTCAAGAAGGATTTCGCGCCATAGATAAAGAAAGATATGGTAATAATCCAACTATAGTTACATTTGTGTCTATTACAAGCTCAAACTAATAATACAAGCTCTGACAGTAAAATGTCTTATCGTTTATGAGTAAAAACGCAAATATTAAAAGTTCTTATATTTAAGAATATAAGACTTCATAATGAAAGGTGAAAATATTTAAGAGTACTAACCATAAGACTGAAAGTTCCATTGATTTGAGAATACTATCTGATATTGAGTAGAGATAGATTTTTTTTCTCCATGCAGCCCTAAACTATTGAAAGCTCAGATGACTTAAGATATAAGCCCTACATAATACTTCAAGTTCAGATTATTTAAGAATACAAGACCTGATAATGAAAAAAAGTTCAAATCGCTTAAAAACAGAACACATATCTCAAATATACTACAGTCTTTGCACCACTATCCTTGCTCTTTCTTAGCATTTCAGTCTAAAGAATTTATTTGCATAAAAGCGAAAATAACAGATTATATGGTTGCAAGGAGATTGCAGAACGAATATACATAAGTTTACAGAAGTCGTAGATTATGAGGGAAAAGTGGCTGACGGTGAAAAGCTTAAAGTAACAAATTCGTATTTCCAAAAGTTTCAGTGTCTGGTCGTTTCTTTCACTGTGTTCTGGTGGAAGCTATTATGTTTTTATTCTCTCTTTCTTTTCTTTTTAATGACTAGTGGTTGTTGAAAAGGATATTTGGTGCTTTCAAGAATGTCTTTATAATGAGGTGGCCACGAGAGTTCAACTTTTTTTCCACTTTTCTGTTTTATTTATTTGTTTGTAAGTGTGTTTTTATTACTACTAGAGGTTGGAAAACTTACATGCCTATTTCCTCAACCCAACAGTTACATGGTCTTACACACACACACACACACACACACACACACACACACACACACACACACACACACACACACACACACACACATAAACACACACCATCAGTAAAAAACATCCTTTTATTCTGAATACTCCTCTCCTTGGGCTTTAAAAACACTCCTGATGAGAGCTCGGGGCGTCTCAGAAAACAAGCCTTTGTCATACATAATAAACATCGTAGAAATAGGACGTTGATTGCTGGAGGCTACAAGACTATGCACTAAAAATATTTGTTTATTGGCTCTTACCAAGGTAAATATGAAAATATAGTTCTGTTTGGGTTGGTCAATTAAATCCCTGAGATGTCTTCTTTTTTCCTTTTAAAAGTTGAAGTAACAGGACACTGGAAGGAGGAAGAGTGAATCTTTTTTCTGTTCCAGCCATCACGTGATTTAGCAGGAGCTGTGAACAAGTTACTGGAGGACAGAGGAATGTAAATGGAAATTAATTAAGGTGTATAGTGAAAAATTATATCATCTTGTCCTTCATTTGTACAAAGAAGATTGGCTCAGGGAGAAAAAAAAGCATGCTAAAGTTGTTGTTTCCAGTTTTAATTCAGCAAAAATGAATGAATTAATAAATTAATAAATGAATTAATAATAACAAAATGAATTAATAAACACTGAATATATAAATAGACGTACGTCAATTTACGTAGTTTCATGATACATACATGATGAAGAGGTTGCCCACAAAAAGTAATCTAGTCTTCCATCTCAAGAATCTCACGCACTTTATATCTCTGCCCGCAATCATGCCAAGTCTGTTCTTCAATTTGCCAAACACTCTTTCATAAGTAGAAAATGTCAAAATCTTCCAAACTCAAAATCCCCTCGAGACTTCTGGCATCTAGCCAAAAACATCTCAAATAACTTCACTTCTTCATTTTCCCTCCTTTATTTCATCCTGATGGCACCACTGCCATCTCTTCTGTCTCTAAAGCTGAACTCTTCTCTCAAACCTTTGCTCACATCTCCACCTTGGACGATTCTGGGCTTGTCCTTCCCTCTCCTCCTCCCTCTGACTATTTCATGTCTACAATTAAAATTCTTCGTAATGATGTTTTCCATGCCCTCGCTGGCCTAAACCCTCGGAAGGCTTATGGTCCTGATGGGGTCCCTCCTATTGTTCTCAAAAACTGTGCTTCCGTGCTTGCACCTTGCCTGGCCAAACTCTTCCAACTTTGTCTATCGACTTCTACCTTTCCTTCCTGCTGGAAGTTCGCCTACATTCAGCCTGTTCCTAAAAAGGGTGACCGTTCTAACCCCTCAAACTACCGTCCTATAGCTTTAATCTCTTGCTTGTCTAAAGTTTTTGAATCTATCCTGAATAGGAAGATTCTCAAACATCTGTCACTTCACAATCTTCTGTCTGATCGCCAGTATGGCTTCCGTCAAGGTCGCTCTACTGGTGATCTTCTGGCTTTCCTTACTGAGTCTTGGTCATCCTCTTTTAGAGATTTCGGTGAAACTTTTGCTGTAGCGTTAGACATATCAAAAGCTTTTGATAGAGTCTGGCATAAAGCTTTGATTTCAAAACTGCCCTCCTACGGCTTCTATCCTTCTCTCTGCAACTTTATCTCAAGTTTCCTTTCCGACCGTTCTATTGCTGCTGTGGTAGACGGCCACTGTTCTCCTAAATCTATTAATAGTGGTGTTCCTCAGGGTTCTGTCCTGTCACCCACTCTCTTTCTATTATTCATTAATGACCTTCTTAACCAAACTTCTTGCCCTATCCACTCCTACGCTGATGATACCACCTACATCTTTCCACGTCCTTTCAGAGACGACCAACCCTTCAGGAAGTCAACAGATCACGCAGGGACGCCACAGAACGCCTGACTTCCGATCTTTCTAAGATTTCCGATTGGGGCAGAGAAAATCTAGTAGTTTTCAATGCCTCAAAAACTCAATTCCTCCATCTATCAACTCGACACAACCTTCCAGACAACTATCCCCTCTTCTTCAATGACACACAACTGTCTCCCTCTTCCACAATGAATATCCTTGGTCTG
>NC_059293.1:4680948-4700948 GCF_017591435.1 Portunus trituberculatus
TATGTAGTCATAACTTCACATAAACGTCATTAAATATTAAATAAAACAAGAAAACATTATTAATCTGGTAGAAAAAATAGTAAAGCACAGTATGACTAGCAAGTACCGAGAGAGAGAGAGAGAGAGAGAGAGAGAGAGAGAGAGAGAGAGAGAGAGAGAGAGAGAGAGAGAGAGAGAGAGAGAATTTCACGGAAGAAAAATTTAATGCGACCTGTGGAAGGGACAGCGAAAGGAAAGAGAGGGAGTTATTTTAGGAAGTACGAGTACACGTGTAGACAACGAGGGAGAGATAGAAGACACGTGTTACAATGATGAAAGGAATGATGATGACTAATACACAATATCTGCCTTTATACCAACTAAAACGACAAACAGTAGCATCAGCCAGTGCAAATAATACACACTTGACCACTAACACACCATTCCAGCGCCAAATTTTGAGTGTTGAATATTCATCTGATCGCTAGTTTGTAATCTTGCCTGCTCATCGAGGTGCTGCACCTCGGATATTTCCTAGCCAACGTTTGGGTGTGTGCCATGACTAGTGCCATGATTAGTGACTGTGGCGGTGCGTAAATCGCTGGTGATGCATTATTGGTGGTATTGTTAAGGCGGCGTCACATTAGCACTTTTCCGTCAACTTTTGTCGATGTTGGTCGTCACACACAAGCTCGCTTCAGTCTTTATCGCTTTTGTCGACTGTAAACAAACATGGCTCCTCCATCACCCCAGCAAGCCGTTGCTATTTTGCTGTTGCTATTTTGGGCCTCTAATGCTCTTTATGAGAAACTCTTCAGACAGCGTTGTCCACTCATAAGCAACAAAGCTGCTCATCTTGACCAGTTCTTGGAAGCTCTGCCTTGGAGCATTGCAGTTCGAGAGAAATGTAAACAAACAACCGAGCCACTTTTCACTGCTAGGATAGAACAAAAAAAATTATATATACAAATATATTTACATCTACTTATCAAGTTTCTATTAATTTGAGATAATAGCATCATTTCAATTAACATCAAAATAAATTATATTATAAAATTACTTAGAAACCATACATCTTACTTTGACTAAAAATTGACTCTAGAGGTGCGTTTCGTCTGACTCAAGACGACAGAGAGTCCACGGAAAAGTTAAAAAATCGTCGACAACGACGGCAAAGAGCTGATGAGCTGATGTGACGCCGCCTTTACTCGGTAAATATCAGGACATCAATAACTTAACTGAGTGTATATATATATATATATATATATATATATATATATATATATATATATATATATATATATATATATATATATATATATATATATATATGTCGCAATATAACACACACAAACACAACTGAACTGCTCGAAGTGTGGTATGGTGTCAAAGGATTGGTGATACTCTTACTCTAGCCAGACTAGTAATTTCACCGCATGTGAATGTGTCGCAAGATGACGTGCACTGTGTCACTGAAACGTTCTTAACTACACTACAAAACCACTGACCCTCCCTCAACCACTCAACACGTCTGGCTCTCAAATGCAGCTTGGGACGTTAGTTGTCCTGCCAGGCTCACTGTTGAGCTTCTGTTGTCAGCTCATTAGTGGCCAGGATCTCGTCTGCGCCCTGGTCTGCCTCCTGGGTACATGTGGTGCTGCTGGGATGTAGATACCGTGGAAGTAACAAGGTAAAAAGTGTTCTCATTAACACCGAGAAACGTCGTTTCATTACTAATTACGGGTCAAGGTGAAATAAACGACCCTGGTGACTCGGAAGTAAGGGGTGAAGTTTCATCTTTCTTTAGCATATTGGACGATATAAGTGATCTGCATGTAACAAGATAACAAGTGTTCTCTCATTAACACTTGAGGTAATACAATACAAGGTACCAATTATCTTTCTCATTAGCACTTAAAGGATTAGGTGATGTCAATGACTATTGGAGGTAATAAATGTTCTCTAATTAACACTTAGAGAGGTATGGATATAAACGACCCAGACATAGCAAGTGTGATTCTCTCATTAGCACTTAAGGCGTTAGCTGGGGCCCGTTCCACGTTGTCACTGTCAGATGTCACATGTGCATCGTACAAGAGCTCGTTTTACGACCCTGTTATAGACGCTGTAGACATTATTCAGAAGAGATGAAACTTTAAGGAGGCGAGAGAAAGAGAGAGGAAAAGAATGGTCATATACTTCTGTGAGATTCAGGGATTACTATATAAGGATGAATAGAATTGATTCGAGCCTAGATACCGTGCTGGGTTTTTTTTTTACGTGCGCGCCCATCAGGCTTAGGCATTAGTTAAATAAAGCTAGGAATCCCATTGTCCCATGCTTTTAGATTTGCTTTTCACTGTCCCTCCTTGGCGGCAACTAAAGGTGTCTGTTGCCAGGTTGTCAGATTGTCTTTCCTCTCTCACCTACGGAGGATCCGCCTCAGTGAGCGTGTTTTTGGGGTGAATTCACCCCTAGAGTGGTTTGACAGGAAAATTTGACACTATGAAACTCCTCCCTGACCTCCTCCCACTTCTGCCCCGCTTCCCTCCTCCATGCCTGACGGACCTTCCTGCCCTCCCCGTAAGGAGGGGAGGACACTGATCGACGACCCCGACTGCCAGACCGTCTATTGACCCCACTAAAGCGACGTATGTGACTCTACATTCCAAGACGAACACCCGCCTGTCTACTGTTAATTCTTTTATAATAAAGAAGGTCATTGACTGTAACATAGGAAATGTCGTTAATGTGAAAAACTTGCCAGTGGTGATCTACTTGTTCAGACACTTAACGTAAATCAAGTCAAATCATTGTTGAAGCTCCGGTTCATTCATGACATCGAGATCGAGGCTTCGATTCCAGTGTCCATGAACTCGTGTCGGGGAGTCGCTTCCCACCGCGATTTTGTGGATATGGAACCGACCGAGATCGTCGATTGCATGACTGATCAGGATGTCATTGAGGCTCGGAAAATTACTAAAATGGTTGACGGTACAAGAAGGAGCACAGCATCAGTCATTCTCACCTTCAGTGCTGCTAAGTTGCCAGAGAGGATTCATGTAGGGTACGAGTCGGTTCCCGTTCGTCCCTACATTCCGAATCCTCTCCGTTGTTTCAAGTGCCAGCTTTATGGTCACCATGGTAACGCTTGTCGGTCTTCCCACGCTTACTGCGGTAGATGCGCAGGAGAGGGCCACTCTGTGGACCAGTGCACATCCTTGGTAGAGAAGTGCCGTAATTGTGAAGGTGCTCACTCCACTTTTTCACGCGATTGTCCCGCGTGGAAAGTGGAGAAAGAGGTCTGCACGGTTAAGGCTACTGAAGGATCTCTTACTATGAAGCAAGGATGCGAGTGAAGCAGACGCAGGCCGCGCCTGCTTCAAACGTCTCCTACGCTTCAACAGTAAGGGCTCCACCTAAGATGTGTACTGTTGCTATCCAGACTGACCTCAGCGACCTGCTGCCCATCTACCACCACTGATTCCCCTTCAACCTCTGCCTCATCATCTGCTAAATCTACTACTACTACTACTAAAACCTCTACTCCTATAACTTCCTCTGCTCTCATATCTGTCTGCTGTTTCTCTTACTCCCAGCATGGACGAGAAGACTGACAAGTCTAATAACTTAGATTTAACGAAACTTGAACACCAACGCCGTCGAGGAGGGGTGCACACGCTCGCGCCCTTTCGACCAGCTCCGGGGAGTTAACAATTGATGAGGCAATGGATGTCACCACTAGTAAGGGCCGGGAGAGGTCCCCTAACAGTGGCTCTGAGCGCAAAAGGACTAAGGAAAACGGCCGCCACCACAACTCTTAAGCCATAATGTTCAAAGTGTGTTCCAGTGGAAAGATCCATATTTGTCACTTTTAGTGAACATACACAGGCCGTCCGTTATTTGTCTACAAGAGACGAGACTACAGGATCAGCCTGATCCTGCAGTGCTAAAACACTACCATCCGTATAGAAGATATGAGGGACACGGCGTTGCTATATACATACACAAAACACTGACACAAACAGAAGTGACGTTGAATACACCTCTGGAAGCGGTCGCGTGCAGGGTGAGATTCAACGACACGTATCTGGCTATCTGTTCCCTCTACTTGCCTCCCAATACCTCCATTGTTGATGATGACATTACATCTCTTATTAGCCAGCTTCCGGGCAACAGGCTAGTTGTTGGCGACTTTAACGCCCATCATCAACAATGGGGAAGTGAGAGGTCAAGTGTACGTGGGGAGCAGATAGTAAACATTTTATTACAGACAAACCTCTGTCTTCTGAACGATGGAAGTGCGACTCGTGTAGATGATCGGACTGGTAACGCGTCTGCCATTGATCTGTCGTTGCTCTCGCCAGGTATACTCCTGACTTCTCCTGGGAAGTCATCGACGACTCCACGGAAGTGACCATCTGCCCATCTGCATCTCTTATGCACGCGACATCCCGCCCAATCCCCGCCCTCCCAAGTTTAACTTCAAGAGAGCAGACTGGGCAACCTTCCGTGGGGTTGCCGACGTGGATATATCTGGCGAGGACATTGACACGATGGTCAGCAACGCAACACAATCCATATTACACGCCGCTGAGGCTTGTATTCCGAAGACTTCTGCAGTTTACACTAAGCATGGAGTCTCATGGTGGACAACGGATTGCCGACAAGCACTTCGTGAGCGCAATAGACGATACAGGTATTTCAGCCAGCAGCCCAGTCAAGCAAATTTCATAACCTATAAAAAGGCAAGGGCTCAGGCAAGGAAAGTCATCCGTAATGCAAAGAAAGACTCATTCAGACAATTTATATCTGTAAACCGCACCACTATCCTATCCAAAGTATGGAAAACAAAAAATATCTTAATTAAAAAAAAAATATAAAAATTGATTGATAACAAAACAGAAATAGCAAATGCCATAGCCCACCAATTCCATCAGGCCAGCAGCACAACTTATTATGACCCTACCTTCCTTCCAAGGAAGGAGGCTGCAGAACTCACTGTCCCAAACTTTGCCACAGGAGGCGTAAACTTAGACTACAACACAGAGTTTACGTTGCCCTGAAATCCTGTAAAGGCTCCAGTCCTGGTCCAGACAATATTTCATATATCATGTTACAAAATCTCGGCCACCACTCCCTTTCAAAATTATTAACGCTCTACAATAGAATATGGACCACCTACACTTTCCCTCAGCCTTGGCATTTCTCTCACACAATCCCAATTCCTAAAAAGACCGGACGCCTTACTGAACCCAGTGCATTTTGTCCTATTGCGCTCACGAGCTGTCTATGTAAGGTCATGGAACGTATGGTAAAGCGAAGGCTACTTTTTGTTTTAGAAGTTAAGGGATTGTTAGGTGAACAACAGTCGGGTTTTCAGAAGTCCCGAAGCAAGATGGATCACCTAACACACCTGGATGATTGCATTTCAGAGGTATTTGCCAAAAAAGAATTCAGGATACGGGTGTTTTTGGATATCCATAAAGCCTTGGCGACACAGTATCCTCATGAAATTCTGCGCTCAAGACTGAAGACAGTCAACCAGAGGAGGGGAGTTGATGAGACGGAAAGCTTTTGATTCCACCCTATCTAATTAAGCTGTATAAGTGGAACCCTCCAAACATGCGAAGAGTACTCCATACAAGGACGGATAAGGCCCTTGTACAGAGTTAGCAGTTGGAGAAGCGAGAAAAAACTGACGGAGACGCCTCAGAACACCTAACTTCATAGAAGCTGGTTTAGCAGGAGATGAAATGTGAAGTTTCCAATCAAGATTATGAATAAAGGACAAACCGAGGACATTCAATGTGGAAGAAGGTGACAGTTGAGTGTCACTGAAGAAAAGAGGATAGTGGTCTGGAAGGTTGTATCGAGTTGATAGATAGAGAAATTGAGTTTTTGAGGCATTGAAAACTACTAAGTTCTCTCTGCCCCAATCAGAAATCTTAGAAACATCAAAAGTCGTGGTAAATTGGACCCATGCATGCTATAGGGTCTGAGGGGTCTCCAAGCGCATGGGTTCAAATGCTGTTCACGGTCTAAGTGTAGGTTGGGCTTCCTCATTGGGGGCAACGGTTTCCTAGCGGGTGGGCTTTCAGATAGGAGATACCCCAAAAAGTATCCCCTGTAGCCTAGAAATTCCCGTGAAAAGCCCACATGGTATAAATAAAAAAAAAAGGTGTTCTGTGGCGTCCCTGCGTGATGTGTTGACTTCCTGAAGGGTTGGGATCTTTGAAATGACGTGGAAAGATGTAGGGTGGTATCATCAACGTAGGAGTGGATAGGGCAAGAAGTTTGGTTAAGAAGGTCATTAATGAATAATAGAGAGTGGGTGACAGGACAGAACCCTGAGGAACACCACTGTTAATAAATTTAGGAGAAGAACAGTGGCCGTCTACCACAGTCGGAAAGGAAATTTGAGATAAAGTTGCAGAGAGAAAGATAGAAACCGTAGGAGGGTAATTTTGAAATTAAAGATTTGTGCCAGACTCTATCAAAAGCTTTTCAAATGTCTAACGCTACAGCAAACGTTTCACCGAAATCTCTAAAAGAGGATGACCAAGACTCATTATGGAACGCCAGAAAATCAACAGTAGAGCGACCTTGACGGAAGCCATACTAGAGATTGTAAAGTGACAGATGTTTAAGAATCTTCCTATTGAGGATAGATTAAAAACTTTAGACAAGCAATAGATTAAAGCTAAAGGACGGTAGTTCGAGGGATTAGAACGGTCATCAAAACGGGAAGGTAGAAGTCGATAGAAGGTAAATTTTTACAGTGACACTATGCCACGATAAAGAAAAAGAATACAGGGATATGATATTATAGGGAAAATCCAAAAGAAAAGGCAAGACACTGAAACAGCAGAAGAGCCAGTCAAGCAAACCCCATGGGGAGTGTGTAGTGGTTGTAGGCAACTCGAGAAGAGAGATGGTTAGCAAGGAAGGAAGGAAGAGGGTAAGAAAATGATAGTGAAAGTAGAAAAGAAAGATAAACGTGTGTGTGTGTGTGTGTGTGTGTGTGTGTGTGTGTGTGTGTGTGTGTGTGTGTGTGTGTGTGTGTGTGTGTGTACTATCTACACAACATAATAAAATGCTACTTACTTTATCGTAATTGTAAAACGAACAAATAACAAGTCTAGGCCTACTGGAGACGCAATTCAAAATAATATAATATTCAACAAAATAATCTCGAGTGTATCAATATACTGCTATACCAATAACAAATATAACAACAACTAGTACTGCTGCTACTGCTGCTACTACTACTACAACTACTACTACTACTACTACTACTACTACTACTAATAATAATAATAATAATAATAATAATAATAATAATAATAATAATAATAATAATAATAATAATAATACAACTACTACTACTACTACTACTACTACTACTACTTTTACTACTACTACTACTGCTGGTACTACTACTGCTACTGCTGCTGCTGCTGCTGCTGCTGCTGCTGCTGCTGCTGCTGCTGCTGCTGCAGCATAGTAGTAGTGTTTGCAGGTGGTGGTGGTGGTGGTGCAGCAGTGGTGGTGGTGTGGTGGTGGTGGTGGTGGTGGTGTGTAGTGGTGTAGTAGTAGTAGTAGTAGTAGTGGTGGTAGTAGTGAGTGGTGAGAGAGAGAGAGAGAGAGAGAGAGAGAGAGAGAGAGAGAGAGAGAGAGAGAGAGAGAGAGAGAGAGAGAGAGAGAGAGAGAGAGAGAGAGAGAGAGAGAGAGAGAGAGAGCAGTTTAAGGGTAGTTTACAAACTTTGCTCATTAGAAAAAAAAATATATATATATATATATATATATATATATATATATATATATATATATATATATATATATATATATATATATATATATATATATATATATATATATATATATATATATATATATATATATATATATATATATATATATATATATATATATATATATATATATATATATATATATATATATATATATATATATATATATATATATATATATATATATATATATATATATATATATATATATATATATATATATATATATATATATATATATATATATATATATATATATATATATATATATATATATATATATATATATATATATATATATATATATATATATATATATATATATATATATATATATATATATATATATATATATATATATATATATATATATATATATATATATATATATATATATATATATATATATATATATATATATATATATATATATATATATATATATATATATATATATATATATATATATATATATATATATATATATATAATTTCGGAGATAAAGTTCATACTTTTCCACATCCATGTGTAATGCTGTTACAGTTTGTTAAATGTCCATATTTCATTTGAGAAACGTATTGAAAGCATTTCATTGTCGCTTCATGCACTGTAATGTTAATGTAAGAACCATACAAACAGAAAGACTGTATACAATGTACAACATAACTCCGATAAACATTTCTATTCGCAACAAAACATTACAAATATGGGAAACAATTAAGAATAATGACAAAAAGGCTTATGATACACTACGAAAAAACAGAGGAGACTTCAGTCATACCTGTATCCTTTCCTCCCTCACTGATAAGAACACTCCTGCAGCAGCACCCATATACCTCTCAGTCTTAATGAAAGCAGCTGTCTCGCATTGGGTCTTTCGCGGATCGCGACGGTCTTTTAGGGACCCTCCTCCCTCAAACCCTGCGCCTTGACTCGATGTAGGTCGAGAGGGATTTCTTGGTGGTTGGACTTCACCCGGCCTAGCGAAGGGTTATATTGTCCTCCGGGTAAGCATGCAATGGCTCCTGATAGTCGGGCCGAGGAGAGAATAGTTTCCAGCGCCCTGAGTCGCAGTGGTCACCCTGTTCAGCCAAGGTGGTCTGGCTGCCGTCATCATATTCAAGAGGAAGGAATGTATTTAATTGCCTACTATTTTCTTTTTATGATTATCATTACTTTCTTAAAACATTGCTTTCTACAACCATTTCAGTTTTTTCCATAATTTATCTATTTTTTTTTTTTAACAATCAATACAGTTTCTCTACAATTTCTACAGTCAATACATTTTTTACACAGGTTTTCCAGCCATTACAGTACAGTGAGGGAGTTAATTGTTATTCCACTTACCCATTCCTGCATAATCAAACTTTTATTACACCACTTCTGCTACTAGCGTACAAGCAAAAGTTGGATCAATATTGGATAGAACGGAATGTATACTAGTAATTCTATTCACTAGAGAGTTTTTAGTATTTATCTTATGACAAAGTCTCCTGTAACCGAACACTCCTAGATTACTGTCGGGTATTCCGTTAAGTTGAATAGAGCTAGAGGACAGTTGCAGCGTTTATCAGTAATCTTGTATGAGGGTATTGTTGTTATTATCATTTCTATTATTATTATTATTATTATTATTATTATTATTATTATTATTATTATTATTATTATTATTATTATTATTATTATTATTATTATTATTATTATTATTATTATTATTATTACTATTATTACTATTATTATTATTATTATTATTATTATTATTATTATTATTATTATTATTATTATTATTTATTATTATCAATATTATCAATATTATTATAATTGTTATTATTATTATCAATACTATCATTATTATTATAATTGTTATTACTATTATTGTTATTATTATTATTATCATTATTATTATTATTGTTATTGTTATTTTTATTATTTTTATTTTCATTATTATTTTATATTTTCATTATCATTTTTATTTTCATTATTTTTTTATTTTCATTATTATTATTATTATTATTATTATTATTATTATTATTATTATTATTATTATTATTATTATTATTATTATTATTATTATTATTATTATTTTTTTTTTATTATCATTAGCATTATTATTACCTCTCGATTATCATCATTATCATTGTTGTTGTTTTTGTTTACGTTTTTTCTTGTTGTTTTGTTGTTGTTGTTGTTGTTGTTATTACCAATGTTATTACCGTCATTATCATGTTCATCATTATTCCCCGTACAGTAGTCTATATATAAGCAGTTTTTATTTAGCAACTATAATATGTCAAATGAATCTATTTCATACCGTTAAAAAACTATTCCATATCATTTACCAGCCATTTCATATGTTCAAAGTGATCGTTCCTCATTAAGAGTGACTTTCACATTAAGGTTGACTTTTAAGAGCTACTAGATCTCATTAGGAGAGATGATTCTACTATTTACATTAGGAAAGAGCGTTTTTACAACATGAGCAACTCTTACGTTAACTGGACCCTCCTTTTAGATTTTTTTGTTTTTTCTCTTTCTCCTACTTTCCTCTTCACAGGGCCTGGCAACCAGCGGGATTTTTTTTTTTTTCTCCAACACTTTGTTTTCCCTTGGCCAGTGCCCTTGTAATGTAAAAAAAAAAAAAAAAATTTAACATTACAAGCTTCTATCATACATTAAAATCAACCATCAAGACGCATCAAGCGAAACTATCATACACAGAAACTAACTATGGTACATCAGAAACTCCTATACTTTTACATCAAGTGACCATTTCATAGCAGGACAACAAACATTATTATAGCATTACTTTGTTACAAGACATTTATCCCATTCTTTTGGCTATTTTTTTTTTTTTTTTTTTTTTGGAAGGGGGTGGGTGATCTGCTCGGAGATTAGCATCTAAGTGAGCCTTTTTGTTTAGTCATTGCCCTTTACAAGACTTCCCCTCTTATATGAAAAAATTAATAGAGGAATGATTACTCCAGCGTAGTATCACGAACACGGGCGGCCCTTTAGTGACCAGGCATTCACTTGCGGAGCGGTAGATTGCTTTGCTCCGCTGATCTTGTGAGGCAATTAAGATGGAGACAAAAAGTATAATGTAGTGGGTGCGTGTGTGGTTTTGTGTGGTTTGGGGCGGAGAGAGGAAGGCAGGCAGGGAAGGAGGGAGGGACGCTCACTCACTCTGAACCAGGCAAACGTGGACCCAAGGAAACGATTATACTGCATGGGTAATTTCAACACACACACACACACACACACACACACACACACACACACACACACACACACACACACACACACACACACACACACTGTTCTTCCTTGTTATGGCATGATTAGAGAGAGAGAGAGAGAGAGAGAGAGAGAGAGAGAGAGAGAGAGAGATTTATCCCTTTCTTTCGGGAAACTCTCTCAGATCTGCACGGGGACTGACATACTAAGTGGGTCTTTTTTTCACTTTTTTTTATCTTGGTCAGCTTTCGATCTTACATAAAAAACGACAGACAAGTAGAGACATGCAGACAAACAAACAAAGAGTTAGAGGAGAAAGAAAGACAAAGACATGCATACATACAAACAGACAAACAAGACAAATAAGCATACAGACAGACTGGCAATGAAAGGAAGGAGAGAGACAAGAGGCAAACACATGCATACATACATACAGACAGACAGACATGCATACAGAGAGTTAGAGGAAGGAGAGAGAAAAAAAAGAGACACATGTGATCCACTAACAAGCAAACTGAATTCCTGCAGACGACGATGAAGGTGTATCTGAGAACGCGGTCACGCAGGACAGATGAAATGAAAGGGAAGGAAAATTTACCAAGCTGTGGATGGAAAAAATTAGATGAGAGGAACGAGATGTGTGTGTGTGTGTGTGTGTGTGTGTGTGTGTGTGTGTGTGTGTGTGTGTGTGTGTGTGTGTGTGTGTGTGTGTGTGTGTGTGTGTGTGTGTGTGTGTGTGTGTGTGTGTGTGTGTGTGTGTGTGTGTGTGTGTGTGTGTGTGTGTGTGTGTGTGTGTGTGTGTGTGTGTCACCTGCAGGAAGAAAGATAAGTGCCAGGAAGGGAAGGGAAGGGATGTGGGCAAGATTAGACGGATTTTAAAGTGAGATGAGATGAGAGACCTTATCAGCAAACATTTGAGCGTGTAATCTCGACAATAGTTGGTGGTCTGTAGTGAAAGTTACTTATGGGTGTCAAGCGTGTTTTCATGACTGTAATGGAAGTACTTTGGGATTTTCAAAGGCTCTACTGAAACACTATTTGGTTATTGTTATATCTTAGCGGACTCTAGCAGCGTTTTCATAGTTTTAGTCTTAGCTTAAAAGGCTCTAGACGATTATTTTTCTTCAAGGATGATAGCGTAATAGCATTTAGTATTTTGTTTTTATTTTTGCAAGGCATTTTAATGTAGTGATATATCGGCAAGCTGTAGCTGATGTTATTTGTGATTTTTAACGGTTATTAAGTGATTCTAACTGAAAGTGCTATGGATTTTCAAAAGTAGTTCTATGAATCAACTGTTAGTTTAGCTGGGTCTAATTGGGTTTTCAAAAGGGTTTTCATAATTCTAGTAATAATTTAAGCTCTAATGAACGCTATTTTGAGGATCTAAAGCTGTTTTCATATAGTGGTAGTTTGATAGTCTCCAATGGAACATGGTGTTTTCATGATTCTATTAGTAGTTTAAAGAGTCTCCGTTAAAATGTATTTGCTTTCACTATCGTACTAAGTAAAAGTTAATAAAGGTTCAGATTTCAGAGGAAGCTTAACAGATTCTAGTGGAAATTATCTGGAATTTTCAAGAGTGATTTCATGATTGGTGAGATCGTCAATAACTATATTCCATTTAGAGGAAACAAATTTTCTAAATAACCCGAATAATATTTTCTATGGTATTTGAAGTGGATTGATCCTAATAATTTTCATGGCCTTTGAAAGCAATGGAGTTTATTCTTTTTCTTTTCTTTTTCTTGCTTTCGTTTTGGTTAATGATGGTTTTGATTTCAGATGTGTTCCACCTTTCGTTCTGCTTTTGATGTTGCGCCCTTAAGGTTATGCAGTGTGCGCACATTACGGGTTGCCTCGCATGTGTCTGATTTCAAAGGGTTGTAAGTTAAGTGCCGTTTAGTCCATGTCAGATGTTTTATTTATCAGTTCATATCTCAGTGATTTACTTTTTTGCTTCCTTTCGTATGTATATTGAGACAGTTTCACTCACTACCTGATGTTTGCTTTGGTGTTCATGATATATTCTAGACTAATAGAGCACGGAATAAAAGATACAATGTGATTTTTTTGGCATCAAGTTCAACCGTAAGGTAAAATATAAAGTACATTCGCGATGCACGAGACTCTTCTTGTTCCCATCCCTATTCTGTCCACCACACTCATGCAAGAGTTAACCAGTACTCTCACTTATTCGTCATTTTCTCTTATAAAATCCAGAATTCATCACTTGTTTCTGTAATTTTTTTCCTAATATGATTTAAATTCCTTCAAGAGTGAGATTTTAAGACACTTATAGTTCAGTTTCCGACGATTCTTTTGACATCTGACTTAGGACCAGCATCTCAATGTGATTTTGTATCGTCTTTTCTCGTTTGCCTTGGCCAATGATCCTCTTACATAAAAGAAAACTTACTAAAAATGGAAAACATTCTCCATGTACTATAGGGAATATGTGTATGACAAGTATTTCACATTTAATGTACTAAAAATAAAAAGCGAAGGCAGGATGAGATGGCTCAGGGAAGGAGTAGCGGGTCTGGCTAGTCAGAGATGGAGATGATCCAAAGATGTTTACGTAAGTCTACGGAAACTTACAGACCATTTATTTTAGATGATGGACAAATTAAGATAACAGTACTCTATGGCCTCTCTTCTCCTTTCTCCTCTTACTTCCTTAAAACTGAATTTCTTCTATGAATAGTGTGCGCAACGTCTCCTGTGACCGGCCTTTCGTGTTAACTCAGGAGTGAAAAGACCATCTGATCGACGGTCCCAGATGAATAAGAAATGCGAAGGTAAAGAGAAACCTCCCGCATAACGCACTAGCAGTCGTGTGCTCTCACTGGTGTTGTTTGCGCACTCTCTGACACGTGACTTTTGGGCTTGTTTGTTGGTTCCTTACAGGGTTTGTCACCAGGTCTGTTCTCGGTCGTGTCCGGAGGTAGGTGTGTAATTCACCACGGTCGTCTGCTGGTCACCCAGCCAGCCTTCCCCATTACGGAGCGAGCTCAGAGCTCATAGACCGATTTTCAGGTAGGACTGAGACCACAACACACTCCACACACCGGGAAAGCAAGGCCACAACCCCTCGAGTTACATCCCGTACCTATTTACTGCTAGGTGAACAGGGGCTACACATTAAGAGCCTTGTCCATTTGCCTCCCGGCGCGACGAGGCAAATAGGCAAGCCTCTTAATGTGTAGCCCCTGTTCACCTAGCAGTAAATATGTACGGGATGTAACTCGAGGGGTTGTGGCCTTGCTTTCCCGGTGTGTGGAGTGTGTTGTGGTCTCAGTCCTACCCGAAAATCGGTCTATGAGCTCTGAGCTCGCTCCGTAATAGGGAAGGCTGGCTGGGTGACCAGTAGGCGACCGTGGTAAATTACACACCTACCTCCGGACACGACCGAGAACAGACCAGGTGACAAACGCTGTGTGTGTGTAATAATAATAATAATAATAATAATAATAATAATAATAATAATAACAATATACGGTTTATTAATTTGGCAATGTAAAATTACACTGAAAATGTGTGTGTGTGTGTGTGTGTGTGTGTGTGTGTGTGTGTGTGTGTGTGTGTGTGTGTGTGTGTGTGTGTGTGTGTGTGTGTGTGTGTGTGTGTGCGCGTGTGTGTGTGTGTGTGTGTGTGTGTGTGTGTGTGTGTGTGTGTGTGAGAGAAGAAGGAGGAGGAGGAGGAGGAGGAGGAGGAGGTGACGGCGGTGGTGGTAGTTGTGATGTTGGTGGAGGAGGATGAAGGGATGAAGTGGTGGTAGAAGAGGAGAAGGAAGAGAAAGAGGAGGAGGAGGAGGGAGGAAAAATATAATGAAGATCAAAACAATAGTGATAATAACAAGAGATATTAAGAAAGAACAAAAAAGAGGATGACGATAGGACAGGAAAATGGAACAGCAACACACACATATACACACACACACACACACACACACACACACACACACACACACACACACACACACACACACACACACACACACACACACACACACACACACACACACACACACACACACACACACACAGCCTTCTTCACGCTACAGTTGCAAGGAAAACCAAATTTGCTACTAAACACCGCATTCGCAAAAAGACATTCCACCGACCTACCCTGTCTACTTTCACCAGGCTCTAGTGGAGATCATTGGAGTTTTCAAGAGTGCTTTTATGCTTCTACTGGCAGCATAACAAGAAGTGTACGCTTTTAGTAAGGGAAAAACAACACCAGTAGGAAAGGGGCCCATGCACTCATCTCCGCGGTCTCAGAAAAGTGCTCATGATGGAGACTAAAGTCTTAAAAGTTTAGTCGTGTTGTGGAGGAGAATTTCGTAATGAGAGTCGAAACGGTTGTGTTAAACTTTGATTCTTTTTTCTCTTTCTGTAATGCATTTTTGTGTCCGAAAGAGAGAGAGAGAGAGAGAGAGAGAGAGAGAGAGAGAGAGAGAGAGAGAGAGAGAGAGAGAGAGAGAGAGAGAGAGAGAGAGAGAGAGAGAGAGAAACATTTGAAACGCAGAAAAAATTATCTATAGCTAAATACAATATACTAACATTACAAAACATGGAGCTTGCAATAAAGCAATATATAGAGAGCAATGGATTTTAGGCATAAGTTAATACATTTCATATTGATAGAAAAAGTAGCGGAGGTGGGTATCATTAACAATAATAATCAGGTAATAATGGTAATGTCAATAACCCTAACAACTACAGTGCATTAATGATACATACAGAGGTATTAATTTTGACAAATGAGTGAATGAGAAGAAAATATTAATATGCAGGTAAATATTTAGAACAAGTTCTTCCTCCTTATCGTCACCAATCCCCCTCCTCCCCAAAGAACAGCAAGCTTGGGCACCAGGAGGGAAAACGGGGTTTTTGGGCATTTCAAAATATCTACGGAAAAATGTTATTATTTTACCAAAAAAGTCCCCAAAAATGTATTGTTTTGCAAAGCGATTCACCAACGATTTGCTCTAGACTAGTCGGGTGGGGGCGTCCCACCCGGACCCCCTCTAGATTAGCTGTGCCAACCCGGTCCCCTCCTGGTTACTAGCCAAACCCAAAATAAAGCCTAATCTAAGAATATTTTAACCTATACACAAAATGTAGCACAACATTGGCAACGCTGCTCACCAATAACAGCACGGCTCACCACAGCCGCTCCCTTCTAATAAAAGGCTAACAGGACGCTGCCGTGCTGCACCCTTTCAAGGATATCACAAAAATGTCTGGTAGTATCTGATATTACTCACAATTTGGAGAGTAAAATCAACTCGTAATGCACACACAATCCAACTCTTGCGTGTCTGGTGTAGGATGGATAGAACTAAAAAAAAAAAAAATAATACGAACTCTTAGCATGGCAGGCTCTCATTGGACATCCTACTAACGAGGGTATGTGATTAGTTTTGCCCTGATACATCATTAACTAACTACCAGTATGGGTGTCTCTCATTGGACGACCGTGACACGTGATTTATAGACACCACAATTCCGCACGACCCACAATGCCTTACTAATGTAAACAGCCACAGGGAGAAGAGGAGGATGACTGCGAAATACAGCTCGCTGGACTTTATTTCTGACGCAATTCTGAGTTTTCCAAAGCATCAGTATAAGCAAATAAAAGACTTGCGCCTAAAAAAAAAAAAAAAAAACTAGTTAGTATATCAACACTACATGTAGTAGTTTATGTGCTATTAAAGAAGGACCGATTTTAGACATTAACCGATATGTATTTGCTTGGGTATGCACACAAAATATGTATTATGTAACAACATGTCAATGTTATATCATGTATATGCATATATATATATATATATATATATATATATATATATATATATATATATATATATATATATATATATATATATATATATATATATATATATATATATATATATATATATATATATATATATATATATATATATATATATATATATATATATATATATATATATATATATATATACTGTACATATGTATCAGTGATGCCAGTACGGTGTAGAAGGAAAGAGAGAGTAGCGAATAGCAAGTGGTGAGCTGTTAGGCACCGAGGCACTTTGCGTCACAGATAACTAAAGTCACTCTCACATTAGGGCCACCCAGGAACAACAGTCAAGAAACTAACAGGTTTTGCTGATGCTTTACACATGTCTTCCCATAACACACCACACGATACGCCCATTCCAATATCAGCAACACGGTGCGTTACCACACGATCCTACGTCTATTGTTTGGGGCCATGGCGGCCTCCACCAGGTAGTCACACACGATAGCACTTCCCGTGGTCTCACCTACCATATACAACCTAAGTAATATGTAACTAAAGACCATGGAACACTTTGGCGCCATCCTTTCTGAGCACGTTCCATCCCCCTTGAAATCCCCTGAAAAGGACATAACATATTTTATCCTTTTATTACATTTCAGTACGGTATTACAGTCCCTGAGTTATACACACACGTCTTATGTACAAATCTTGCTACAATATTATACCTTTAAGAGGGCTGAACACTGGGTCAGTAGATTGTTTCAAAGAATTTGTGATTCCAAGAAAGGACAGGGCAAATGTGATTGACCTCCTGTGTCCAGCTTCCTCCTCTAGTGAGGCAACATAGCAACATTAGTTCCGCGGAACTAATACGCGCACTTCAAATGGAGTTAAAAATCTTTCAGGAGCACCTAATAAGGTTTGGATCATTACACACACACGCACACACACACACACACACACACACACACACACACACACACACACACACACACACACACACACACACACACACACACACACACACACACACACACACACACACACACACACACACACACACACACATATATATATATATATATATATATATATATATATATATATATATATATATATATATATATATATATATATATATATATATATATATATATATATATATATATATATATATATATATATATATATATATATATATATATATATATATATATATATATATATATATATATATATATATATATATATATATATATATATATATATATATATATATATATATATATATATATATATATATATATATATATATATATATATATATATATATATATATATATATATATATATATATATATATATATATATATATATATATATATATATATATATATATATATATATATATATATATATATATATATATATATATATATATATATATATATATATATATATATATATATATATATATATATATATATATATATATATATATATATATATATATATATATATATATATATATATATATATATATATATATATATATATATATATATATATATATATATATATATATATATATATATATATATATATATATATATATATATATATATATATATATATATATATATATATATATATATATATATATATATATATATATATATATTTATATATTTATATATTTATTTATTTATTTATTTACATATATATATATATATATATATATATATATATATATATATATATATATATATATATATATATATATATCAGAAAAGTCAATTGCCACCAGTGTTTGATGTAGATTGCTGAGATGAGGGAAGACGGAAACACTCACGGATATGATGCGTCTATTGTAGATAGATACACACACAATGATACGGAGCACCCACGCCTTGCCTTGCCTGAGGAGATGATGTGTCCGACCTAAACAGAAGCTGGTCAGAGAATGCAAACGAGAGAGGGTGAATGTGGGTGAGGTGACCCGGGGAGGCACCTCGTGATTGGGTTACCTCGACCCAACGCCGTGACGTCAAATGGATGGTTTAAAATCATTGGATCCGGCATGGAGTGAGGAAAGGTGAGGTGACAAAGGAATGTGGACACAGCGGGATGGATGAGTGACGTGGCCGGAGACAACAGCGGGCTGGTAGCGAGGGACACACGTGGTCGCTGGAGTAAGAAGGGCGCGCTGAGCACAGGAGGGTGACCATGGCACCGACAGGGTGACCAGGGGATAAATAAGCGATGAGAGTGCACGATGTCGTGCACTGCTGCCGACGAAGGTGCTCCTTCAGGTGAGGAACACAGCGGTGGAATATATATATATATATATATATATATATATATATATATATATATATATATATATATATATATATATATATATATATATATATATATATATAGGTGGAGGACGTCCACACCAAATGGCACAAATACGTCACCACCACCAAGGAAGCCTTCCACCGCTACTTCCTAGCAAAGAGCGTCACAGTGCACCCGTCTGATGCCCCGTGGATGACGCCCTACATCAAAAGACTAATACGGCCTTCCACTCTTGCCCAGTCCAGTACAGGAAAGTAAGGAACAGAGTGATAAGCGAGATCAAGATTGCGAAGGCAAGTTATTACCGATATGAAACTGACCAACTCAACCTTACCAACAACAGGCAGCGGTGTAAGATTAAGGCTTTATGTGGCATATAAAAAGCACTCCCCCTCTCTTCCTTGTACCTCACATCTACCCGCTAGTCAGGCGGCAAAGATCAACTCTCACTTTGCCACGATCTGTTAAACTCTTCCACCCCTACACTCCACTCTTCTCCCTTCCTACCTCCCGACTCCCTCTTCTCCTCTCACCGTCCAAGTGGTGGATGTATTCAAGAGATTACTAAAACTTAAACTTCGTTCCACCACTCCTACAGGTCTCCCCATTAATATTTATAAAGAATTTTCTCCAGAATTAGACACTCCTCTTCGATCAATAATAAATGCATCTCTTTCTCAGCACGATTACCCCGTTGATCACTGTTGTCATCAACAAAGCCACCAGTCTCGGTCTCCCTTCCCACCTGATAGCATGGCATGCTGACTTCCTCACATGCAGGCGACAAGCTGTACGCTATCAGGGCTGCATATCCTCTTTTCAACAGCT
>NC_059293.1:4705948-4750948 GCF_017591435.1 Portunus trituberculatus
GTAGCCAGTTAGAAGTAGTTACCAAACAGCCTCGAAAGGACCAACAGGTTTGTTGCTGTTTGACTTTCCTTTGTATTACTTTGTATTCCTCGTCCTCCTCCTTTTCTACTCTCCTCCTCTTCCTCCTCCTCCTCTTCCGTCTCTTCATTATCATCATCATCATTATCATCATGATCATCACCATCATCATCATCATCAACAAATTCCTTTTCTTCCTCTTCCTCTTTTTCTCCCTCCCAACCTCTCTCACTCCCTCTCTCCATCACTCATTCCCTCGCTTCCTACATCCCCCCCCCCCGAGGAGTCACTGGCGGGCATCCTAACGAGGCAGTCCAGTCCACGAGGAGGAAATGGCGGTGATTGCCTCCTCATGTGCTCTCGTCCCCTCTCTCTCTCTCTCTCTCTCTCTCTTCTCTCTCTCTCTCTCTCTCTCTCTCTCTCTCTCTCTCTCTGGGTCGTTTACTGGGGTAGAGGTCTGCAGCGATGTCCTCTTTGCATTTTGCTTGTTTATGTGGCTGAGTATCTAATTCTTCTCATCTTTACGCTGTTGGAACTAATGTTTTTTTTCCTTCCTTTCTGTGATTCATAAATTTTTTTTTTGTCTCTTCTTTCTCTCTACTTGAGCGAAAGAGTCATTCAGCAAGCCAGTTTCCGTGATGTGTTGTTCAAATCATTTACCTTTGTATCTGGTGTTGTGGTGTACAAAGGGAGATGGTGAATGAGGTGCCCCGCAGCTTCAGTGTCTCCTCGCAGCTTGTGCACTTATGTTTTCTTTCACCACTGTATTCCAGTCACCAGGTCAAAGCGTGTTTCAGCGATAGGTGGGTGTAGTGTGATATGACAAATGGGTCGGGGCTGCCTTGCCGTATCTTTATTGAATGGTTCAGCCTGCAATACAGTGGTAATCCAAACAACCATTTTCATTAAATCATTCCTCTAAACACACCCGGGAATACCAGAAAGGAATTATTGTATTTCATAAATACATCATTATAGTTTCACATAAATGAATTGATCAAGTAACTCACAATATGACCGCCCACTCCGAGCCATGAATACACTGCAGCCGACTTTTTTTTTTTATTTATACTATGTGGGCTTTTTCACGGGAATTTATGGGCTAAAGAAGATACTTTTGGGGTACCTCCTATCTCAAAGCCCACCCGCTAGGAAACCGTTGCCCCGAGTAAGGAAGCCAACCTACACTCGGACCGTGAACAGGATTCGAACCCGTGCGCTTGGAGACTCCTCGGACCCCAAAGCGCGCATGGTTCCACTGTACCACGGCGATAACCAGTTTTACACCAGTATACCTCTATCTGCCATACTGCAAATTTACATTTAATTTAGTATCAGTTCCTTATTGTAATTTCCGTCAACAGATATCATTCTATCAGTAACACGCCCATCAACAGGTATCCTTTTATCAGTAGCACACTCATCAACGGGTATCTTTTTTTTTATACCATGTGGGCTTTTCACGGGAATTTATGGGCTAAAGGGGGTACTTTTTTGGGGTACCTCATATCTCAAAGCCCACCCGCTAGGAAACCATTGCCCCGAGTAAGGAAGCCCAACCTACACTCGGACCGTGGACAGGATTCGAACCCGTGCGCTTGGAGACCTCGCGGACCCCAAAGCACGCATGGTTCCACTGTACCACAGCGGCCCCCCATCCTTATCAGTAACACTCATCAACAGTTATCCTTATATCAGTAACACATCCTTCACCAGGTATCCTTGGAACATGTACAATAATTGTCTAACTTATGCACAATAATCTTCAAGATGACATGTAGGTACTTACAATAATTGTGTCTATGATTTTTTTTATTTTATCTTTTTTATTTATACCATGTGGGATTTTTCACGGGAATTTATGGGCTAAAGGGGATACTGTTTAGGGTATCCCCTATCTCAAAGCCCACCCGCTAGGAAACCGTTGCCCCGAGTGAGGAAGCCCAACTTACACTCGGACCGTGGACAGGATTCGAACCCGTGCGCTTGGAGACCCCTCGGACTCCAAAGCGCGCATGGTTCCACTGTACCACAGCGGCCCCTCTGCCACTTCCTTCACTATGGCTGGCGGCTACTGTCTGACTGCAACGCCTCCTGCCCTAGCACACGTCTGTCCTCGTGCACAGCTATATCCGTGTTGCCCAATGGATATGAAGTGTAACTTTCTCTGAATTGCTTAACAAAAATTACCTCCTGGGTATACACTTGATCACTTATAATATTTTAATCCAGATTCCACTTCATTACATATAATATCCCTATAGCACATCCTGATACCAAATCATTCGCTTTAACACAACCCGCACTGATGCATCAAATAAACCAATCACAGGGCTACACACCTCCACATTCCCCTCTCACACCCAAGAAAAACAATACAATGCAACACAATTGTAAACTTACAAAATACACATAACAATAATCCTATACAACAAATTCTTAACCAATTAAAGACAAATAGTACATACATTATTATGATAATCATAATACAGTGGGAAAGATCTTGAAATACTTTACTTTTGTAATCACGGTCCAGAACCCAGTCTTATTATTCGCAGCCAGCATCTTTATAAATTGAAACTCTTAATCAGGATTGCTATTATCAATAGTAACCATATGAGTGATAGGGACACTGCCGGTTATGCGGCAACAGCAGCACCAACAACAGATGCAGCATGCGTATAGCAAGAAGCGTGACGTACATCGTGGCAAGAACACAGTCCGTTTATCGTTTGTTGCTTTCTTACTACCTCTACCAAGAGAAGCCTGTGTGGTGTGTGTATGTGTGTGTAGCACTGTGTGGTGACCACCACCAGCAGCCGTCACGGGTCACTGCCTGTGGTGTGTATGCGTGGAGGCTGATCTCTCTCTGCCTGGTCCTGTGTTCTCGTGCCTCACGTTTGACCACATTCAGGCTGCTCTGTTGGTCTGTATGTTGGCTGCTGCAGTGTTCCCTCCATGCAGCAGCGCACACTAGTAATGTGTGCAGTGATGTCACTATCCCAGTGACAAACAGAAAGGCATATAACACACACACACACACACACACACACACACACACACACACACACACACACACACACACACACACACACACACACACACACACACACACACACACACACACACACACACACACACACACACACACACACACACACACACACACACACACACAAACAAACACACACACACACACACACGAGAGAGAGAGAGAGAGAGAGAGAGAGAGAGAGAGAGAGAGAGAGAGAGAGAGAGAGAGAGAGAGAGAGAGAGAGAGAGAGAGAGAGAGAGAGAGAGAGAGAGAGAGAGAGAGAGAGAGCAAATGACTTTTACATTTTTCAAGCAACCAACAACAACAACGAAATAGAGAAAAAAGAGGGAAATAGCAAAAAAAAAAAAAAGAGACAAAAGAACCGTTAATAGCGCAGTTTTCTATTTGGAGCCTCCCCTCGCAGCTTCCCTTACATCCCTTCTCAATCTCCCTAACTGCATGGGAGGGGGAAAGGACGCGGCTCTCCCATCTAAATATTGAAGTACCCACCCTCGAACCTGCAGAGCGTGATCAGAGTGGAGAGCAACGGAGAGGAGAGGTGGTGGTGACAAGCAGGGGGAAAGTGAGAGGAGAGAGAGAAACAAGATGAGAAATAGAAGAGAGAGGTATAAGGAGAGCGAAAGCAGGAAGGGTTTGTGTATGTGTCAGGCAGGGAGAGGAGGAGGGGAGGGAAAGATGAAAGATAATGAGGGGAGGGTAGGAGGAAGGGAAGGATGGAGAGGTATGATGAGAAAGGGAAGAGGAAAGGTAAGCAGGGAAGAGAGAAAAGCGTGGAGAGATGGCAAAAGAGAAATAAGGAAGGATACAGAAGCAATGAGAAAGAGGTAAAGTGAGAAAAATAAAGGAAAGGAAGGTGGAACGGTAAGGAGAAAGGAAGGAAGTAGGCAAAAGAGTGAGGAAGGTAGAAAAGGATATACGAAAAAAAGAAAGGGAGGAAGAAGGCAAGAGTATGAAGATGGCAAGAAAAGATATAGGGAAGAGAGGAAGGGAAGGAGAGTCAAGCAGAGGAAGATAATGGAGGTGAGAGGCAGAGAGGAAGGGTGTGAGAAAGACGGGCAGGATATGGAAAAGGGAGAGATAAGAAGAGAGTAAAGGGAGGTGAAACGTCAAGCAGAGAGGGAGAGAATGGAGGTGAGAGGCAGGGAGGGAAGGAGGGAGTGGGACTCGCAGGGGAGCGGGGAGGAGAGGACCAGAGGAGAGGGAAGGGAGGGAGGCGAAGCTTTACATATTCAGCATGATGATATTTCATGGCGCAAATGGACGAGTGGGGAGGCGCAGACTGATGGCATCTGGATAGGGACGAAAATGTGATTTTTTTTTTTTTTTTTTCATCGTGTGCTCGCTGATAGGAATGCATACTGCTGAAAATACTATGAATACCGCCTCATGTTTTTATTACAAGGAAAAGTCATGTCAAGTCTGAAGAAAAATACGAATCGACTCTGTTTTGTGTTTTCTTTTGTATTCTTTTAATGCACATTGGTACGAATTTATAACGAGTTGGCGGATCTTTCTAGCTATGGTTCCCTCGCAGCGTAGACCAGATTTGTGAGACTCAACGAACAGCAGGGCAATTACGTCTGTTCTGAGCTGCTCTGGAATGAGAATGTTGATGTGTTTACTGTTGTGTCTGCTTACAAGCATGGCTGCCAAACAACACGGCCAATAAATCATAAGTATGTTGTTTGCAACACTCATAACCACTATTCTTGTGACTTAACAAATCAAAGAAAGTTCTGATAAACTTGAGTTATTCATAAAAGAAAATAGAAAGCGGATATTGTGTTTTCTTCACATGCATTTAGTTCAATTTATATCAGCAATGAAAAATGACTATGGTTTCCTAAACACAACATGTCTAGCGACCTGCCTCGCGACAGAAAGCAATGACTGGTCTGACACACGCTGACGTAGGAAACGGGATGGATGTTTTTCTTTCAGTAGAGAGGTGAATGTCGCCAAGCCAGCATTCAAATCAATCCTTTTTGCGAGTCACTTAATTTCAGAAATATAAACGGTCTTCCCATCTTTCAAATTCACCTTTCTTGTGACTGAGATAAGTTGAGTGGAAGTGGCTGTTGGCATGGCGTATATAGAAGGAATAAAGGGAAGTATTGTTTTTATTTTTCTTATATACACGTCAGTGCGGGGCAAGACCAGAATCAGCTAAAATAAAATTGCCTGCACCACTAATGGGTGGAAGCTGAACAGCGCTTCCCATACTCTTTAACTAAACCTACAGGTTTATATATATATATATATATATATATATATATATATATATATATATATATATATATATATATATATATATACTGCCCTTCCTTCCATTGTATTTTGCGAATATTCTCTCAACCTCAAGTCTTCTAATTTGCTGACAATCTCCTTAGGTGCCTCGATGATTAACACGCCTAGCAGATGAGTGGAATCGAAGGAAAGCAACGTACAGGGAAGAAAGAGCTGTTTATCACTAGACTTCTGGCATTGACTGTCCGTGACTCGTACAAGGGTCGGTTTGTGTGCCTGGAAACAATAGTTATGTGGTGTTAGTACGGTCTTTTATTCATGTGTATAAACGAAAAGAACATTTACTTCACGTCCCAATTCCTTTTCTTTGCAGTTGCCTTGGCCAATCTTTGTTTATTAATCATTCTGGGCAGAAAAGATATATATCTAGGCTTAGGAGCATGAGAGAGAGAGAGAGAGAGAGAGAGAGAGAGAGAGAGAGAGAGAGAGAGAGAGAGAGAGAGAGAGAGAGAGTACGAATACCTCCATTTTTTCTACTAGTGTGTGCGTCAGCCCGGCCATTTGTCCCTGAAGTGAGGCTGTAACCAAAAGAAAAGTGGCTTTGAATTTAGTGAACTCACAAAACAATTTATTTTGAATGTTAGGGAGACAACACTTACATTTCTGGTCCTCATGAGAGAGAGAGAAAGAGAGAGAGAGAGAGAGAGAGAGAGAGAGAGAGAGAGAGAGAGAGAGAGAGAGAGAGAGAGAGAGAGAGAGAGAGAGAGAGAGAGAGAGAGAGAGAGAGAGAGAGAGAGAGAGAGAGAGAGAGAGAGAGAGAGAGAGAGAGAGAGAGAGAGAGAGAGAGAGAGAGAGAGAGAGAGAGAGAGAGAGAGAGAGAGAGAGAGAGAGAGAGAGAGCAACATCATTTCCATCCCATTTGCGTTTGTACCTTGAGAAAACGCCACGTAAGGCCTCACTCGCTACCCAGAGCACCCTGGAAAAATAACACACTTTTGTCTGGCTGGGTCGCCTGGAAGCCCTGAGTCGTGGCGGCTGCTGGTGAAGGCGATCAGCGGCCCGTGTCAGGCGTCTTCTTTTTAATGATAACAACCTGTATTATTCCGAGTACAATAAACCGCTCCGCTCCCTACCCGCTTGTAACCGAGGCACGGAGAGCCTGGTGGACGCGCTGGAGATGGGAGCTGGTGGAGAGAGAGAGAGAGAGAGAGAGAGAGAGAGAGAGAGAGAGAGAGAGAGAGAGAGAGAGAGTGTGTGTGTGTGTGTGTGTGTATTTCTGTGTATGTGTGTGTTTCTTCTAATAGTTTGCTTATGTACCTCAGAATATCTCAAGGCTTTTACAGCCAAATGATGAAACTACTACTACTACTACTACTACTACTACTACTACTACTACTGGTGTAACAATGACAGCAACCACAACTACAAGAACAACAACAAAATAACAACATCAACAGCAACAACAACAACAACAACAACAACAACAACAACAACAACAACAACAACAACAACAACAACAATAATAATAATGGTAATAATAGTAATAATAACAATAATAATAATAATGATAATGATAATAATGATAATAATAATAATAATAATAATAATAATAATAATAATAATAATAATAATAATAATAATAATAATAATAATAATGAAAATAATAATAACAACAACAACAACAGCAATAACAAGAATGATAGTGTTCGTCCATCTGTGAGACTGAATTCCTTTGGCGCGGGTGCTTGAGGGGTGATATTCCGTCATACTTTACTTCTATGATCCCCGGCGTGTCTGATGAGCTGCTGATAATTCCCTAATCTGACGAGAGAAAATGACAGACGGAGGCTTAAGAGGTAGGGCTGTGAACAAAGGTGGAATTGCGTACATTTTTCAAAAAATAATACGAGGATTTACAAGTAGTACAACTCCCTTTAAAATTTACGTATAATATAAATCAGAAAACAAGTACACCTCTGCACTCGCTTCACCTGTGCTTTGTGTTTCCCTCTCCTCTGATTCCACTGATAAAGGTTAAGTCCTGAGTCATTAGGGAGTTTTAAAAGATTAGTCTTAGTTATGGATGGGATGACAGGTGGAAATGGTTAGGTTTATTTATACAGGGCTTCATGGCTCCTTACAGGTTCTCTTACTTCCTTATGTTCTTAAAGACTGACATATTCTTTACATAACTTGGCATTTAATGGATTTCTAGTAGATCAGAGAGCTTGAAATTGCTGGAAACTGGAAATGGATTGACAGGAAGGGAATAAATTCATTGTGTTACTTGGCTCCCGAGTGCAACTGTACGTGATGTGCCGCTGTTGCTTTTCTGAATGTGCTGGCACACTGGCGCCTATCCTGAAACAATCTTTGTTCTCATTAGGGTTATTTCATAAACAACTCAGATGATTTGTCAAGTTCCCAAGGATGTTTTATTTCAAATTGATAATCCACATATTTCGTTATATCTACTATTAATAGAATCATACGAGCACTCATTCAAACTCCACAGGTTTTCACAAAAGTCTCTTACATGTAATCGAGGTGAAGCACTGAAATGTTTAAGATCCGGATAACTGTGACGAGTGATGGCATTAAATGTACTGACTGTGTTGTGTTGCACTAGTCAACCAGTAAAGTTGGTAACACTCCTTGTATGTGGGGATTTAAATTCTTATATTTCATTGCAACTTTTATTAGACAAGTTAAATTAAAGCCTAAGAACACAGCAATGTCACAACTAGCAGGAATTTCTAAGGATGAGATATTTGGGGTCATTTTTCATCATCCCTGCAAGGGAAGGCAGACAGTGGAGTGGATGAGACAGGTGACAGTGTTAGTGAAAAGCTAAAAGCCAATTCTGGGCCGTGACAACCATTCAAATAATAAATTGAGAAGTTAAGGACAACAGTATCTTCCAGCAAGCATTGGAGCGCGTGTTTGTATTGTAATAATTATTGACTAACTCCACCTAATAAACAAACAGCATATAATATTTCAACCAGACTCCGCCGCTTTGATATCACCTATTTTTTCGGTTTAAATAATGCAAAACTTAATGCGTTTCAATTTCACGCTCGGCTCGGTCATTAGCGGGTGTCAGGGGCCGGTAATAGCTTCCCATGGTGGCCACAGCTGTCTCTCATGGCAGAGATGGATGCAAAAAAAAGAACAATCAGCCAGAAACATGTTTATGATATGCTACACTTTTTCTTTGTTTGTATTAGGAGTTGCCACAGCTCACTACCATATCAGATATGTTCTGTATTTTTAGTTTTATGCAAGGGAGAAACTAGCCCCACTTCAAATGCAAGTTCCCTAAATGATTGGAAAGAATTCGTCGAAAGACAGGGACAAATGTCTTGAAACCTCCCTCTTAAAAGAAGTCAAGTCGTAAGAAGATGGAAATACAGAAGCAGGCTGGAGTTCCAGAGTGGTAAATTTACCAGAGTTTCTGCGTCTTGTGTCACATTCACTACCGGCTGGTAACAAGTTACATTACCTAACTTGATAAAAGACACAAATATATAATGAAACAATAGAAGTGAATTGCAAGAGAAAAGATACAAAGATAAAATAAAGGAAAAATCAATTGAATTGCATCAGACAGTCAGCACGCGGTTCTATAGCCTCAAAATTGTGTACGAACGACAGAACCACGACCGATGTAATACATGGGAAAGGCAAACTACAGACGTGAATATTAAGTTAATTGCAACAGAAGACAGACGACTGGCGCTCCCTTTAATTAACCTCAAAATGGCGCACAGACAACAAAAACACTTTGATTCGTATTCAGAAACTCTTTCCTATACTACCACGGCTATATTTCAAGGCCATAGATATGATTAGCCGGAATCCCAATATTGTTTCTCCTGTCAATAATGTAGAAATCATGATAATGTCACTACAACATTAGAAACACGCATGAAATCCCGTGTATCTTCCTGACAATAAGGGAGATAGAAAGCAGAAGTATTTCAGAACATGGGCTCTACTAATGTATAAAAAGTGAGCACATGATACAGAATTCTTGTGTACAGTATACGTAGACCATCTGTAACCCGTGACCTCTCTCTCTCTCTCTCTCTCTCTCTCTCTCTCTCTCTCTCTCTCTCTCTCTCTCTCTCTCTCTTACAGAGCCATGACTCATTGAACACCGCGTGACAGTGTCTTCTGTGTCCTCCCTCAGTAACGTCAGCTGTCCCTTCATAACCCATAATGGCTCACGAGTTACCATTGCACTAACAAATGCATCCAACTTGGAAAGTCTTGATCAGTTGTCAGCTAACATAATGCGGTTACTTCCACTGTGCTTATTGTTTCCCTTCTGTCGTAAGGTTCAGATTCTTAAACGCTTTGTTCTCTCATCACGATTATTTCTAAAGAACAAATTTTCAAGGGTCTTTTTTCCTGTTAATGATGTACAAAGTTTGTTACTCTAGAGCCTTTGGAATATGGGTGAAGTGGTGCTCAGAAATGTTTTGGAATAGGGTCCTAAACTATTTGATGTGTTGAATTTCTCTTAATCGTCAGCTTTTTCAAGACGAATGGCATCAGATCAAAGGAGACAAGATGAAGGAACCGTGTCCTCAAATATTTCAATTTTTTATCTCGACTTATCCAAACAGACTCTAATGGAGGTCAATGTTTTTGTTTTTCAAAAGATGTTTTTTGTAATTATAAGGAATATCTGACAAGAATTTATTTTACAATACCTTATTTGTATTTCAATGTAATAAAGTCTTGTACACTTTTTGATTTCATGATGTTGTACATCTTGTCTTTTACAACTTTCCTCTCGAGTTGTCACTTTTATCCCTATTGTTTTAATCTTTCTGATATAAAAACAAACTCTGAAACTTTAAAACATACACGAAAACTAGAAAAGTCATCTCGAAGGCCATAGAAAACAGACCTTATCAGAACGCAAAGCCTTTCAGAACACGAGCTAAGATATAAGGACAAAGAAACACGCGAACCACGCCTGTACACTCTTGCTTCCTTCTGGCCGCGTGCAGAGGCTGGGAAGTCGAGTCAGCAGGTTTGTGGCGTACGGTGGCTGGCATACGCAAGAGTGGACCGTTACACTAAAAACCCGTGGAATAGTTATCGTACTCGGCTACTCAGCTCTCGTCACCGTGCTCTCTCATCGGTCTGGCAATAAAAACAGAATGCGTGAGGGAGAAGCTTAGAGGTGAGATCTTGCTGTAGGAAAAGTGTTGGTGTCTGTGTTTTTTTTTTATAGTCAAGAGCAGCACAGCATGGCGTCCTCTATACTCTGATCCGGTGACGAGACTTTGTACTCCACGATAAGGCATGATAGCAGAGAGAGAGAGAGAGAGAGAGAGAGAGAGAGAGAGAGAGAGAGAGAGAGAGAGAGAAGGTTGTGATAAAGTGGAAGATGTACGAAAACCGGAGATTGTGATACTGAAAGAAAAAAAAATCATCACGGCTGCTCAGGAAAGTTTGTATGAGTCAAGTTAAAAGTTTAATTACTGGAGGGAGAAAATTTGTTGGGTGGTAACTGGATCCTACCTGTATTCTTCTTCTTCTTCTTCTTCTTCTTCTTCTTCTTCTTCTTCTTCTTCTTCTTCTTCCTTCTCCTCCTTCTTTTCTTCTTCTCTGTATTTTTATTTTAGTTTTGACACCTTTGGTAGTATATTTCCATTCATTTATATCCTCTCTCTCTCTCTCTCTCTCTCTCTCTCTCTCTCTCTCTCTCTCTCTCTCTCTCTCTCTCTCTCTCTCTCATATATCAGGCTTATTGACGTTTCTCTCAGTGGCACATTTAAAACTTTACATCTCGAAGGAAACTTTTGTACTTTTCTGGTGTTGAGTCACAAAACATCGGATGCAAATGTGTCGTATTCTCGCTCGGTGGGAAAACTTGAGGTTGAACAGTAAGATAGGCTTATGTGGTTCTTTTTTATCTTACTATTATTCGCGTATATTTACCGGCACTTGTCACTTACCTTCTAACGGGCGGAGAGTCACAAAACATCGATTGCAAGATTGTCGTTATTTTCATGTCGAGGTTTTAGAGTTAAGAGCGTAGAAGGCTTTAGAAGTCTGTGTGGTTTGGCTTATAACTACTTTTTCACCTCTTCCTTAACTTTTCATGGTCCCAGAGCTTTTTTCTTTTTTCAATGAATTATCGCATATCACTTGTTTAATTTCTTATGGTGCCAGTTTTGTTTATGATTTGTTACTTTCACCTGCTTGTCTTGTCACGGTTACTTTTTTTTTCTTTTATTTATACCATGTGGACTTTTCACGGGAATTTATGGGCTAAAGAGGATCCTTTTTAGGGTACCTCCTATCTCAAAGCCTACCCGCTAGGAAACCGTTGCCCCGAGTGAGGAAGCCTAACCTGCACTCGGACCGTTGACAGGATTCGAACCCGTGCGCTTGGAGACTCCTCGGACCCCAAAGCGCGCATGGTTCCACTGTACCACGGCGGCCCATGTAATGCTTACTTATCTCTTGTTTAATTTCTCAAAGTAACTAAACTTTCTAAATGAATTCACGCATAACATTTGTTTAATTACCTTATGGTCACAATTTTGTTTATGAATTTTTGCTCATGACTTGCTTATCTTCTCACTCACTGTTACAGAGTTTTCCTGATGAATTTTTGCTGATCACTGTTTTCATTTCTCACTTTCCCACAGTTTTTGTTAATGAATCCTTGAAAATCACTTGTTTAGTTTCTGGCTGTCATTGTTTTGTTAATTGTTGTTTATCACTTGCTCATCTTCTCAAAGCTGCAGAGTTTTCCTGATGAATTCCTGCTTATCACTTCCTTTTCTTCTCAAAGTTGCAGTTTGTTTGTTTTTGTTGATGAATCCTTGTTTATCAATCCTTAACTTTTCATATCTATAGAGTCTGTGAATGAATCTTTGCAACTCAATCCTTATCGTGTCACAGTTGGAGAGTTGTGATGATTAATCCTTCCTTATCAATTCCTTATCTCCTCATTGTTAGAGAATCACACAAGAAATAGATAGATGCAAAAACTCTATTATAAGTGTGTCCTAATTCCTCTTAGTAGACTTGAATCGTAACAGTGGTAGAAGCTAGCATGGTCTGGATAATACGCCTTGTTTACTGATCCCTTCCCTGTCCTCTCACGGTGTTTGTTAAGACGTCAAGGTAAAGTTTCAAATCTCAGTTCAAATCTCGTGGTGGGAGTTGCCCTGTTTCGTTAGTAAGCTGTGTTGGGAATTAAGGATTTGGTGACGGTATAACTTACGAAGGAAATAAGCTGATCGTGATAATGGCTATGATAATGGTGATTTTTGCTTTGTTTCCCCTGGTAGGATGATTACTTTGAAATGCTCGCGCTAGCACACACTCTCTCTCTCTCTCTCTCTCTCTCTCTCTCTCTCTCTCTCTCTCTCTTGCTCGGACCTGCGCTGGGGCTGAAATTCTGAGTGGGCCTTTTTCTTAACTCTTTTGTTGCTCTTGGCTAGGTTTCCCCTCTAACATAAACACACACACACACACAGAGAGAGAGAGAGAGAGAGAGAGAGAGAGAGAGAGAGAGAGAGAGAGAGAGAGAGAGAGAGAGAGAGAGAGAGAGAGAGAGAGAGAGAGAGAGAGAGAGAGAGAGAGAGAGAGAGAGAGAGACCAGGCGTATTTTGAAACACGTTTAACCACTCACTGCCAAAAGCGAAACATTGCTATAAGGCAAGCGTTCCCTCTGCCCTGCTGCCCCACGTCCCCGCCTGAGTCTTGCACCTCCACTACTCTCAAATAAGGCTGTAGTTGAAATTGCACTGATTTTTAAGTGTTTTCAGTGACAGATTAACAAGATTTCCACATTATTAAAAGGAGAAACACTTGTGGGAACCCAGTTAATCATCTCTGTAGCTTTTGAAAATGGTCGTGGCGGCGGATGAAAGCATGAACGGTTATTTTTCAGCGGTGCATTGTGGCTAATATAGAGGAGAGCTTGTGATGGGACTCGGGAGATGGAGGAAGGCCGAGCTATTGTCCGTGAATGTCAGATCATTTGTGGCGCGTTGTTCATCTTGTTATGCTATCGAGGACAAAGCCACCGACCTGTGATGGTAGTTGTAAAGCCCGCTGACACGCACGCACATGTAATACGCTGCCATGGTAAAGAGACCCTCCTAAATCTGTGAGGCTTAAAAGCTTAACTGACTATTCTTTGGAGGACTGGCATATATCAGATTTTTGTTGCCCTCAACCACAGCCCCTTACAAAGAAAACAATAAAACCACAAGGATAAAAATCTGCATCAAACCAGCAGAACTACATGCGCCCGGTCTTATAAAAAACATGTTCATCTCAGTTCATGTATTATTTCGGTGTTTAAATTTGTCTGAGATACTAATATCGCACCGACATCCTGATAAACCGGGTCTCTTCCATTCATCTTCCACTTTATTTCTTAGCCAATTCAGTGGCTCTTTTTGTTTAATCGTTGTTGTTGCCCTTGGCCAGTTTACCCCTCGTACATAAAAAATCCTTCCTATGTCTGTCTTGAATAACACTTCTTCAGGCTTTAATTCGTTCACGCTAATTGTATCCTGACTACTACTCCTAAGTATTTTGTTCATATCATCCTTGTTATAGTCCATGTGCCTGATAGATATCTCTTCCAGATCCCATCAGATCCCTTCTTAATCTACTTATCTTTAATTCATATAAACTTGAAAGCTAAAGTCTCTTCTCGCAGGGAATAAGTGATATCCTTTGCATCAATCTGATCAGTCATTCTTCTCTGTACTGTCTCGGTTCCTCCTATCGAAAATTTCAGTGGCCGTGACTTATCGTTTTACACAAATGAATTCTTAACAGAACGTTCTTTTGGCACCAGATGTTTGAGATCAGGACATGATTGAAAAAAAATTGCTCTGGTGTCTATCATACATGGATAATAAAAGCAATTACAGGAGTATACTTATGATAAGCTTAGCTCAAACTTACATTCCCTGGTAGCGAGATTAAGTCATGATGGATACTCCGTCCATACATCCTTCTGTGCCGTCAATGTGACATTCTACTATGACCGAGGAGTAATCACCCCAGCCAGCAATTCTGTATTTTGACACACACACACACACACACACACACACACACACACACACACACACACACACACACACACACACACACACACACACGCACACACACATTATGAACATGGATTTTCCTTTTACAGTATGGCAATATAATTTTGGGAAGACAGTTATATACTATCATAACACCTGGTCTTGCTACCAGTCCCTGTATTTTTAAGGTAAGTTTATCTTTAATTTATTCTTATGATTAATGTATTCATCATCATGTAAGGTCGGAGTCCCTAATATCCACAGCCAAATCAGAATTCCTTTCCTTGGCTTTTGTCAAGGATTTGCTTGCGAAAAACTACAGAACACGAACTCTGACGCCTCTATTACATGCTCTCTGCAACACCAGTAGCAGTATTGCTTCACCAGGCGTTGGTAAAGATATCACAGTAAACTCTCTTACTGCTTGGATGAAAGTTTCAGCACTACACATCCAGATAAAGGAATTTAAAAACAATTTTCTTTATAATTTACGATTGAGACGAAACATCAAACACGTTCTTTGCACGATTGAAGCAACGTGACCTTAAGTGATGCATCATAAAACAAGGGACATACAACACTCACACAATGCCTCTCTGGCAGCGCTTGATGAAGTACTTTGTACACATTCAAAGTAGCATCATTACAGTGTGTTTCGACGTGCTGACTCTGTACAGGGACCTTACCCGTTCATGTAAGGAGTATACTTCACATATAATTATGGCAGGGATCCACTTGTTCTGTTCTTATAGACAGGGTGGAATCCAAAGCTTTTCTTCTTATCAACTTCTCTCCTTTGACTGACTATCTTCACCCTCATTCACACCTCAGGAGTGTTGCATCTCTTGTTATTTTCTACCGCTATTTTCATGCTAACTGATCTTCTGATCTTACTAACTGCATTACCTCCCCTCCTCCCGCGGCCTCGCAGCACAAGACTTTCTTCTTCCTCTCACCTTTATTCTGTTCAGCTTTCCAATGTAAGAGTTAAGCAGTATTCTCAATCACTCATCCTTTCTATGACTTGAACTCATTCAAGAGGAAGATTTCAAGGTACTTATCCTCTGGCTTTGCATGACGCGTTGCCCTTGCCGGCGCCCTTCCTAAATAGAAATAGTAGTAGTAGTAGTACTAGTAGTAGTAGTAGTAGTAGTAGTAGTAGTAGTAGTAGTAGTAGTAGTAGTAGTAGTAGTAGTAGTAGTAAGAGTAGTAATAGTAGCAGTAAGAAAAGTAGTGATTATAACAACAATAGCAACGACTACGATGACAACAACATAAACAACAACAACAACAACATCAGTAGCAACAAATGATAAACTCATAAAACATTACTTCAAACAAAGATTTCCCACGGAGAGAGTCTTCAAGCTCGTCATTTCCACAAAAGAGGGGGCATATCCTTACCATTGGCCTACATCACCGTCTCCTGCCGCTCACTCTCTCTCTCCAGATAGAAAGGAAGTGAGCAGAGCGACCCTTCAGGCACCGTGGGACAGGAGCACCGTTGAACTCGTATTTCTATTCCATACATGCTCCTGTGTCACATCTGCGCCTTGTTTTCTTTACATGTCAAAATCCTGTCAATTTGGAACGGAAGAAGGGAAAGAAGAATAAAGACGAGGAAAAAGATGAGGAGTAGTAGCAGGAGGAGGAGGAATGGTAATAAAGGAGTGTAAAGAACAGGAGGAGGAGGAAAAAGAAAAGGAGAAAGACAAGGAAAAAGAGAAAGGAAGTCATTACGTCAAAATCCTGCCATTTTTTCTTGTTAATGATGATGATGGGGAGGAAGAGGAGGAGGTAAAGGAGGAGGAGGAGGAGGAGGAGGAGGAGGAGGAGGAGGAGGAGGAGGAGGAGGAGGAGGAGGAGGAGGAGGAGGAGGAATATATACAAAGGAATATACAAAGGAAAGACCAAGCGACAACAGACCCTGGGGTCCTTACTAGGCTGCTTGGTTAACTATTCTATACTAACTACATAGTGTGAGAGACAGGACAGGAAAGCAGAAGGCTCCTCCCACCCACCCATCCCACCAGCCGAGCTGGCCGGAAAAGGAAAGGCACCATGTGGTATTGAAAAACCAAATGGAATTTTAGAGGATAGAGAAAGGAAGTTGTAATCTACGTCTACTCATGTTTGTGGGGGACTATGTAGGTGCTTGACGGTTATGTAGTGTGGTGAATGTGCGTGTGGGTGGAGCCACAGTGATTTCCCCCTGCAACATTGATCCCTGGTTGTCCCGATGGTGATAAAAATTAACAGGGCCCTAGACAAACACAACCTGTCACAGGTCGAAAGTAGGAGTAGTGACCGTTAACTCAGGGTTATCTGTGAGTGTAAGTATAGTATAGTGTAATGTAAATGTAGACACAGTGTAGAGGTCAAGAGGTGGTGCGGCAGCCTTGCCTGGCGCTTTCAAGGGAGGCAGCAGTCAATCAGGCCCCAGCTCCGTTCAGTCCACTGTAAAAGTGTACTTCCCACTAAGGGGCGCCGCACACTACATGATTACCCCCTGCAGCAGTGACCCCTGGTACTTTAATTCCCGATGATGATCACTACTGTCAGGGCTCCTGACTTTCCACAGCCCGTCACAGGTCGAGAGTAGTAGTAGTGACCGTTAACTCGGGGCTGTCTGTGTCGTGTAAGGAGGGTAAGTGTATTCGCGAAACCCCGCAATTCACGATCTGAGGCATATTTCTTTATGGACGGCGCAAATTACTCGGAGATAAACAGTGACAACCGGGGATTAGTTTCGAAATATTTGTCAAGACGAATTTTGAATGTCTCAATAGTACCTGAATCAACTACGTTCGATGGCAAACCGTTCCAAATATTGATAATGCGATTAAAGAAAAAATGTTTGGCTTCGTTTGTTTTAAATCGCTTTCCTATTACCTTGAAACCGTTGTTTCTGGTGAAATTTGACCGGTCAAGCGTTAGGAAGTTATCAGGATTCATATTCGTAAATCCCTTGAAAATCTTGAAGAGTGTGATAAGGTCCCCTCGTAAGCGACGTTTGGAAAGAGTAAATAAATTTAGTTCTTTAAGTCGTTCCTCGTATGGTTTATTACGTAATCTTGGAACCATTTTAGTTAATCGACGCTGTATTCTTTCTAATTTTTCAATGTCTTTCTTATAATAGGGTGACCAAAATTGTACGTTATATTCAAGGTGCGGGCGTACAAGCGAATTATATAAAGTTAATATTATCTCTTCCGTTTTGAATGTGAATGATCTTCCGATAAAGCCGACTAATTTATTTGCGATTTTCACAACTTCGGTGCATTGATTACCTTGTTTGAGGTCAGCCGATATTACAACGCCAAGGTCTTTTTCTCTCTGTACGCTCTTTATGGAAGCATTCCCCATTGTGTAGTTCGCTCGTGGAGGAGGAGGAGGAGGAGGAGGAGAAGGAGGTAAAGGAGGATGACGAATAGTAGTACTAATAAAGAAATACAAAGGAATACAAAGAAAAGAACTGATAGCGACAGTCCTAGTGGGCCTAAGGAGGCTGTCTGTGTGATTGCCTTCACTGCAGGTTCTATGGGTTAAAGGCAAAAGCACAGCAGGGTTCAATGAAGGAAAACAAAAAAGCACAAAGAGAGATAAAGTCAAAGATGTGATAGGAAAGGCTGAAAGAGAAATACTATCTGCTACATTAAAAGAAAAAAAAAAAAAACTTTAGGCAAGCACGAAGTACTTGGTTTGAGGAGTTACTGCGAAGTGTTTGTCCAACTTGTGTTTAAAAGTTTCTTTTGTGTTACTATCGACTGCTGGGAGAAAACTTAAAAACTTATAACTCTTCTAAAGAAATTGTGTTAAGTTTCATCTGACCTGAAGCGTTTATCTATTGCCTTATAGGATATTTCGAGTGGTGTTGGTTCCGTCAGTCATCAGGTACTTCTTTATGTTTACGTCATCAAAGCTGTAAAATATTCTAAATAGCTTAATATAGTCCCTTCAATAAAGTCGGTCGCTTCACTAGACTAAACAAACTGAGCTCCCTCAAAGGCTTTTCATATGGTTTGTTTCGTAGTCGTAAGACAGGGATTCTCAACCTTTTTAATCTTATGTACCCCTCGAAGTCTTTCAGTATTGATCACGTATCCCTTACCCACAATGCAGCATCAGGAAGGGTAAAAATAAATGCATGGTTTATTGACTTAGTTTAATAAGTTTGAATTGTGTTATATATGGGGAGCAGACAAAATTTTTAATCAATATTAGTATGTTTCTATGAGGTAGTGTCGATAGGAACTGGTACCTCACAGGAGACACTATATGTGACTAACATGCAATACATTTACCAAAAAGGAACTATATCAGACAATTTTCGATCATTATGGCAGTGAACTAGTGTTGCTTGCAGCTAGTTGCAACTTGTAACTAGTAACAATGATAAATAAGTCACTGTGTGTGTGAATCACACTTAAAATAATAAATCAGAACAAATATTAAATGTTTGCAAGGTTGTGTGGCAACTGTAATCTAAGAGAGCTTCCTCTCAAGTGATATAACTGCAAGAGTTTCCTTGTTAACGTTGTTAACGTGTCCTGGATCTAGTGAAGGACACATCCAGTCTAGCACATGTAGGCCACATTGTATACTACAAACAAATTTGCAGCTATACAAAACTTAAACATTTTGAGAAACCTGCCACGTACCCCCCAAAAAATTCCTCTTGCGTACCCCTGGAGGTACGCGTACCCCAGGTTGAGAACCCCTGTCGTAAGATCATCTTCATTACTTTTCTTTGAACTCTCTCCAGCTTGTCTATACATAAGTCAATACAGAAGTGGTAGTAATAGAGGTAGTAGTAGTAGTAGTAGTAGTAGTAGTAGTAGTAGTAGTAGTAGTAGTAGTAGTAGTAGTAGTAGTAGTAGTAGTAGTAGTAGTAGTAGTAGTAGTAGCAAGGAATTGTACTAGTAGCAGCAGGAAGAGGAAGGTTGTTTAAGAAGTGTAAGGAACAAGAGGAGAAGGACGAGGAGGATGAAGAGGAGAAGAAAGAGGTGGGAGTGGTAGTGATGGTGGTGGAGGAAGAGGAGGAGGGAAAAGACAAGGAGAAAGAAAATTAAATCATGATAAAGAAGTAAAAGTGGAGAATCAAAGGAGAAAGAGCAGGAGAATAAAATATAAAGAGAGAGAGAGAGAGAGAGAGAGAGAGAGAGAGAGAGAGAGAGAGAGAGAGAGAGAGAGAGAGAGAGAGAGAGAGAGAGAGAGAGATATGGAAGGATAAAAAGAAAAGGAGAAAAAAGATGATAGGAAATAGAATAGAAAGGAGATGAAGGAAGAAAAATGAGAGAAAGAAGAGGAAGAGGAGGAGGAGGAAGAGGAGGCAAAAGACGAGGAGGAGGAGGAAGAAGAGGAGGAGAAGGAGAGAGAATAGATAAGGAAAGTATTTAGATGATAAGTCCCGCACCCTTTTTCCTGATGAATGTCCTACCTTCTTATCCTGAACTGTCCCCCCTTCCATCTGTCTATCTGTCTGTGTGTCTGTCTGTCTGTCTATCTGTCTGTGTCCGCTCTCATTTTCTCTGTCTGTTTATGTTTATCTGTTTGTCTGTTTGTCTATCAGTTTCTTTCTCAGTTCATCTCTGTCTGTCTCTTTGTCTTTTGTCTGTCATTTCTATACATTTGTCTATCTGTCTGCCTATTTGCTTGCTTGTCTGTCTGTCTATCTACCTATCGGGGTTTTCTATCTATTAATCTGACTATTTGTCTATTGCCCTGTTTGTCTTTCTGTCTATCTGTCTGTCTATGTTTGTTTGTCTGTCCCTCGTGATTGGCCTATATCTCTATCTGTCTGTCATTATCTTTGTCACTCCGTCTATCTGTCAGTCTGTCTTTCCGTTTGTCTTTCTATCTCCATCTGTCTTTCCGTCTCTCTCTCTCTCTCTCTCTCTCTCTCTCTCTCTCTCTCTCTCTCTCTCTCTCTCTCTCTCTCTCTCTCTCTCTCTCTCTCTCTCTCTCTCTCTCTCTCTCTCTCTCTCTCTCTCTCTCTCTCTACATCCATCAGTCCCAAAATAGAATAGCCTATAACATAACACGAATAAACCACACACACACACACACACACACACACACACACACACACACACACACACACACACACACACACACACTGCTTTATCCTTTCCATACTTTCATCGTCTCCCACCTCGCAATGGTCTCTTTCTGCTCCTCTTTCTCACACATTCACCTTTCCCTTTGTCCTCGCGGTGTGTCTGAGCCCAAGTACTTCCTGGGGAACCTGGCGTGCTTCAGAGTATATGTAAGAACCCACACTCTCTTTTCACGTGTTTGCAAGGGTATGAAAAGAGGATGAGAGCTTTGCGTGTGTGTGTGTGTGTGTGTGTGTGTGTGTGTGTGTGTGTGTGTGTGTGTGTGTGTGTGTGTGTGTGTGTGTGTGTGTGTGTGTGTGTGTGTGTCTGTGCGTGCCTGCTCCTTTAAATGAGGATTTCAAATATTTGTGCCACTTTAAATTCCCTGTAGATTTAGTAAAAGGAGCTTGCGTAACTTCTTTTATTTAATGAGGTTGTTAATAAAGTATAAGTTGTCATGCGTATCGTCACTGTTAGACTCCCCTTAGTGGCGGCAGTGTCAGTTACTAGTGCAGTGACTCCCAAACCAAGGGACAAAATGTAGACTCTGCACGGGACTTCACACATCTCACAGCACTTCAGTGGGCTAATTTTCTTTTTTTTTTAGCTATTGACTGTTACCCTTGGCCGGTGCTCCTCCTATATAAAAAAGAAAAAGCTCGTTGTAGATTTATAACTAGCCAGTACAAAATCTTTACATCACCTTCAAGGAAAACAGTGCATTAGAGGAACATGTTTTCCAATATCTAGCTAATAAAATATCCAGAGGTGGCTGTTGAACGTAAAGAAGCGTGCCGGAGCAGGGCAGTGTGTGAGGAAAGACCCGCGTGATATCAACAGTGGAGAAGTTGAGTCTAATGTACCCTCCGTGACTGACTGATCTGTTTGTGACGGCGTGATTCACCTTGATATATATAGTCTTGAGTCATCAGTAACACACTACTCCACATCTTAGGCATATTTTCCTCCTTGCTTGGTTGTGCTTCTCTACCTGTATCTTTGCAACATTCTCCTAAACTCCTTGCCTGCATCTTTCTTCAGCATCTTTGCAATACACTAACACGGCATGTCTGTATATCACTCCACTCCTATTTGCTTGGTTATGTTTCTCTACCTGTATCTTTGCAACACTCTCCTATACTTCCTGCCTGTATCTTTCTCCAGTATCTTTGCAACACACTGATACAACATGTACGTCTCTCACTCACTAACTTTGTTCATATCACTGTATAAAAAGAAATACTACTTGGCCACACTTTCCTTTCCTGTTGGCTGCGTTCTAATTTAATATCTGGAAGAATTATACCATCAATATGTATTTCACTGTATACCTGTAAGGTACTTCTCACTTCATGCTTATATGCTTTGTTCCATTGACTGAACTAATATCTCAGAAACATACCCCTCCACTGTTTGTGTCTCCTTCCCTGGCCGCTTTCCTTTCCCTCTCTCGCGGAGCTCAGTGTCTAGACTGAAACATATAGGGTCTCGTTCCTCAAGTCATCCTTTACGCCCGTCTTGCTTTAACGTCACTTCGATACCCTTCGCCACGGCCTTAAATCACTGTTGTTATATATAGTTCCACCAACCCCCTTCCACATTCTTCACTATAGACAGATGGAAAGAGACAAATAGAAAGGGTCGGGGAGAGCGAGAGAGCACACGTGTGGGTAAGGACAGGAGGTGTTAGCATTAGTCAATAAACACACAGTCTACCATATTCACCAAGTGTTGTTTTGTTTCCCACAGCCACGCGCCTCCTTCCCGACCAGCCCCTGCCCATAGAGTTCTCGGCGACCCGCTACTGTGCCGCCCTGCCCGAGGACAGCCCCCTGGCCGTTGTAGTGGCCACCCTCCACGCCACACACGCCCATGGTAAGCACCGCTTCGACATTCGTAGATCTCACTTATTAGTCATTCACATATATATATATATATATATATATATATATATATATATATATATATATATATATATATATATATATATATATATATATATACACACACACACACACACACACACACACACACACACACACACACACACACACACACACACACAGATGGGCAAGTGCGTTCCTTTAGTGCGTTCCTGCGTTCTTGCGTTCCTAAAAAGGCGGTGTAAGTACGCAAAAACACAGAAAAGTTTTTCAAAGGAACGCAAGTAAGAGGAACGCACAGCCAGAATTTACAAAGTGTTTCTATGTTCCGAGCGTTACGAAACGATTTTTTTTTTTCAAAATGTTTCCAAACGTTTACAATGGAAACAACAAAGACAACATTCACTACGCGCAACATTTTGTCGTTTACGTTCAGGCGGGAAGCTCCCTGATTGGTCAGTTGCAAAGCAGACCAAACGTTTTGTGTGCCATTACGGCAGTGCGAACAGATCGCTCATTGTGATAACCTTTCTAAACCCAGCAGGCACAACCGAGAACTCACTCAGGGACACACCACAGACGGCCGACGTACCATGGCCAGTCCTGCACAGCACCCTGGACTGGTCAAGTGGTACAATGTAAAAGCAGGTTACGGGTTCATCCAGGACCTTCGCACGGGAACAGATGTTTTCTGTCACGCATCTGGTCTCACCCGGTCTCTTAAGAGTCGCCCTCCCAGAGAAGGAGACCAAGTCCTTCTCGCCAGTTAAGGGACCGGAGGCGAGGAACGTGGCTCCAGTCGGTTCAACATCTGTCCCCACCAGGAGTAGCCACCGTACACCACGGAAGAAACCAAGAAGAGGAGGATGTGCAAGCAAAACTATATGCCTGTATATTCACGGCAAAGGCCTTAGCAGGGACGAATTACCGTCGGCTTCAGGAATTGATCCCACTTATCCTGCAGCACAATGGCCTGCCCGCCGTGTACATCCCTCTCAGCGCTCTGTCTGCTTCCACCCGCACCAACACAAGGCTGTCTCGCCGAGGCCACCCCGGGGCTGAGCAGCAGAAGGAAAACACTAGCGTGGCTGCTCCTAACCTCCACCACACCAATGCTCCAACGGAGAAGGGAGCAGGAGCTGCCCAAAGAAAAATCGACGAGGCCAACGACGAAGACGGAGAACAGAAGGAGGAAAAAGACGACGTTGATGAGGAAAACGAGAAGGTGAATGTCGTGCATAACTCGAGTGAGGACGACACATCTCCCGCGGCCACCAAACCTGCCAAGCCCAGCCAAGAAGACCTACGCAGTGCTCACGATTCTGACGCAGCTTCATCAACTCCCAGCAGAAATCTCAGCGATGATGACGACACAAGTTCCGACGACGAGGAGGGGATCAGAAGTCATCATATCGAGCAACGACCACCTGCGGAATCAGACAACCAGACGGGAGATGAGGGCTGGGTCACCAAGAAGAAGCGGCAACAGAGGGCGAAAGTTGCTCCCACGCCCAGGATCACACCGCCCGCTGCCCTCCGCGAGTCATCAGGCATCGCGACACTGCGACGTGAAAACAAGTCTGGGCGAGTATGTAATGGAAGGCTTGATGGATACTCCGTCCTAAAAGATCAAAGATACGTTGGGACGATCGTAGGATACGACGAAGAATACAGATGTAGCTACCGGTATCCGACGAGAAGTAACACTCGAAAATAGTGCAGTGTCTATGGATGTAGTGCAGGAAGAAATAGCCATGATGACTTGTATATTTGTATTTCCTTTATTTTTGTATGTCTTTTTGTAAAAATCAAAAAGTAGCAGGCTGGACCGCCCAGCAAATTTGTTCTTTTTCTGTTTTTCTGTATTTTTCTGTTTTTGTATCATGTACTGCACCACCCCTTGTTTTGTATCTTCCCCCTCTTTTCTTAATAAACTTGCAAACTTGTCTACACCTGTCTAACTAACGAACGGTGTAATTTTTCATTTCTTTATTACCTTGTATTTTGTTAATATGACTTACGAAATAGTTCTTTTGATACGCACAGTAATGTTTTCGAGGAGCAGTCTTTTTTTTCATTCCTAAAATTTTTGAGGGAAAACACACTTTTTTGAGGGACGCTTTAAAAGTTGGGAGCGCTGACGCAGGAACCCACTAACCACAGCCCAATGAACGCAAGAACGCTATCCAAAATTGAGAACACAAGCATCTCTCTCTCTCTCTCTCTAGATAGATAGATAGATAGATAGATAGATAGATAGATAGATGGATATAGATAGATGGATATAGATAGATAGATAGATAGATATATATATATATAGATAGATAGATAGATATATATATAGATAGATAGATATATATATATATATATTATATATTATATTATTTATTTATTTATTTATTTATTTATTTATTTATTTATTTATTTTATTTATTTATTTATTTTTTTTATTTATTTTTTTTTTTTTTGTAATGCAGGAGGGAGACCTGTCAAGGGCAACAAAACATTAAAAAAAGACCCACTTAAACTGCAAATTCCCTAAATGATTTAAAAGGAATTAGCTAAAAGATAGGGACAAATGTCTTTTAAAAGAAGTAAAAAAAAAAAAAAAAAGACGTAGGAAGATGTAAATACAGAAGCAGGCAGGGAGTTCCAGATTTTACCAGTGAAATATGGGAAAAAACAAGAGTACTGGTTAACTCTTGCGTTAGAGAGTTGGACAGAGAAGGAGTAAGAGGAACAAGAAAGCTTTGTGCACTGAGGTCGCAGCAGTAAGAGAGGCATGCAGTTAGCAAGATCAGTAGATCAGTTAGCATGAAAATAGCGATAAAAGATAGAAAAAGCTACAACATTCTGGCGGTGAGAAAGAAGCTGAAGACAGTTAGTCAGAGGAGGGGAGTTGATGAGACGAAAAGCTTTTGATTCCACCCTATCTAATAAAACTATGTGAATGGTATCTCCCCAAGCATACGAAAAGTACTCCATACAAGGACGGATAAATCGCTTGTACGGAATTACCAGTTGGAGGGGCGAGAAAACTGGCGGAGACGCCTCAGAACGCTTAACTTCATTAAAGCTGTTTCAGCAGGAGATGAGATGTGAAGTTTTCAGTTAAGATTATGAATCAAGGACAGACCAAGAATATTCAGTTTGGAAGAGGGAGACAGTTGAGTGTCATTGAAGAAAAGGGGATAGTTGTCTGAAAGGTTGTGTCGAGTGGATACATGAAGGAATTGAGTTTTTGAGGCATTGAACACTTCTAATTTTTTTCTGTTCCAATCAGAAATCTTAGAAAGATCAGAAGTCAGGCGTTCTGTTGTGTCCCTGAGTGACCTGTTGATTTCCTGAAGAGTTGTTTGTCTCTGGAAGGACGTGGAAAGATGTAGTGTGGTATCATTAGTGTAAGAGTGGATAGGATGAGAAGTTTGATGAAGAATATCATTAGTGAGTAACAGAAAGAGAGTGGGTGATAGGAAAGAACCTTGAGGAACACGACTGTTAATAGAATTAGGAGAACAGTGGCAGTCTACCACGGCTGCAATGGAACGGTCAGAAAGGAAACTTGAAATAAAGTTACAGAGAGAAGGATAGAAACCGTAGGAGGGCAGTTTAGAAATAAAATCTTTGTACCAGACTCTATTAAAAGCTTTTCATGTCTAACGCGACAGCAAAAGTTTCACCAAAATCTCTAAAAGAGGATGACCAAGACTCAGTAAGGAACGCCAGAAGATCACCAGTAGAGCGACCTTGACGGAAGCCATACTGGCGATCAGATAGAAGATTGTGAAGTGATAGATGTTTAAGAATCTTCCTATTAAGGATAGATTCAATAACTTTAGATAAGCAAGAGATTAAAACTATAGGACGGTAGTTTCAGTGATTAGAATGATCAACATTTTAACGAACAGGCTGAATATAGGCAAACTTTCAGCAAGAAAGAAAGGTAGAAGTTGATAGACATAGTTGAAAAAGTTTGGCCAGGCAAGGTGCAAGCACGGAAGCGCAGTTTTTGAGAACAATAGGAGGGATCACATCAGGTCCATAAGCCTTCCGAGGGTTTAGATCAGAGAAAGCATGGAAAACATAAACACCTCCGATAAAGGTAATAGTAATGATGATATTATGCAGTGACACGCACAGATAAATACGTCCCTGCTTCTCCCTTTATGTATTCATGTCTTCATTTGTATCACCTCTGTAATCGAAGAAGAACCATGGAAGACAGAAAAAGAACCTTGGAAGAGATTATAATAGTCCTGGAAGACACACGAAGAACCCTGGAAGACACACAAAGAACCCTGGAAGACACACAAACAACCCTGGAAGACACACAAAGAACCCTGGAAGACACACAAACAACCCTGGAAGACACACAAAGAACCCTGGAAGACACACAAAGAACCCTGGAAGACACACAAAGAACCCTGGAAGACACACAAGAACCCTGGAAGACACACAAAGAACCCTGGAAGACACAAAGATGAATGGAAGACGCAAATACCTGGAAGACAAACAAAATCCAAGAAGAAACGTGAAAGATAAGAACAGCAGAAGGAAGACTAAACGAAAACAGAAAGGAAGGAAGGACAACAAGGAAGGAAGGACAACAAGGAATGAAGGACAACAAGGATGGAAGGCTGGCTAACATAAACACCAATTACAATAAGAATAACTGAAAATAAATTAAAAGATATAAGAATTCTACCACAAAGTGATAAAAAAACAATGATGAATTAATTGAGGATGAAAACGAGATCGGGATTGCTTATCACAAGGCTTTTAAATGAAAGAAAAAAAAACGAATATTTACCAGAATAGCTCAGGAGATGACACGGATTATTCACTCGTGACTGTCACAGAACTTATAGCTAAGCAAATTTGTGTTACATTATCATGAAAATAAAGAAAGAAATTCGTGCAGAGACTTAAGCGCCGCATCTGGTTTCGCAAAGGTAAGCAAGGTCGAGGAGCAAAGGTAGGGTAGCTTGAACCAACTGTACAAAAATGAGGATAACTGATCATTCCACATGAGGTCTGTCCCAGCCACCTTGCATCGTCACGCGGTCTGGCTGTGAGAATCCGTTCAAGATCGTCCAAGTGAAGAGAAGGAAAAAAATAAGGGAGGGGAAAAACTGAGAAAATTCAAGGGAAAATGAAAAAAAGTAAAGTAGGAGAGTGTGTCCACAAGGGAAAAAAATAAATATGAATAAAAAGGAAAAAAAAATAGAAGTATAAAAGAAAAGAAGTAATATAAGACCGATATCAGGGAAGTAGAAATATTAGAGAAGTTAGAATGACAAAATGGCGATGACACTGGTGATGATGATGAGGAGGAAGAAAAGGAGGAGGAAGAGGAAAAAGAAAAAGAAGAAAAAAAAGAAGAGTAAGGGAAAGGGAATAAAGATAGAAAAAAAATCATGTAAATGCATGTCCTATAACACAAAAAGAAAAAAGATACTGGAGACAAGAGTAAGTAAAAGAGAAGATGGGAAGTACAAAAAAGAAGAGAATGCGGAGGAATAAGTAAAAGGGGAAGAAGTGGAACAGGAAACGAATAGAAGGCGGAGCAAGCACGAAAAGAAAGAAGGAAGGAAGGAAGAAATGGATAAGGAACAAACAATACTGGTCACTCTCATTTGACTTTTTAACAATAGACAAAACACATTATCTTCTCTCGCCACGATTGTTTTCTAAAGACACACAGATAATTAGCCGTTTTCTCAATGGTGTTTCTGCTCTTAGTAATGTAAAAATCTTAGCAACATATCACTGGAACCACAAACACAACTTTGAAAATCTTTGTGACTTCAAATAGAACGCTTCGTGTGCAATGGAGGCGTGACGTAGATGTGTTCCTGAATAGTCCTCAGTCTGTGCATTGCGTTGGGTGAGGCTTGCCGCATTTTCCTCTCCTACTAACCATACTGAAACATTCACTCTTTCTCTTCATCCACCTCCAAAAACAATGCATAATATTTTTTTTTTCTTCGACTTTTTTCCTATATGTACGTGGTCATAAAGATTTCATACATTGTTCTTAGCTCTATGATCATTGTTACCCATTGCAGTGTGAGCGTGAAGGCGTCTAGTGTGTGTGTGTGTGTGTGTGTGTGTGTGTGTGTGTGTGTGTGTGTGTGTGTGTGTGTGTGTGTGTGTGTGTGTGTGTGTGTGTGTGTGTGTGTGTGTGTGTGTGTGTGTGTGTGTGTGTGTGTGTGTGTGTGTAGAGTTAGGCAGGCTTGTAACAGAGTAGAGTGAAGAGGAGAAAAAGGAGGAGGAATGCAAAGGAATATAAAGGAATACAAAAATAAACAAACCATGAACTCCTTGCAAGACGGAGGAGGAGGAGGAGGAGGAGGAGGATAAAGAAGATTAGAAGAAGAAATGAAAAATGGAAGACCAAGTAATGGATACAGGAAGAAAGAAGAGAAGGAGAAGCGAACAAAAAGATGAAGATGATGGTGGTGGTGGTGGTGGTGGTGACGGTGATGAAGACGATGAAAAGGAAGATTAGGAGAAGAAGGGGAGGAGGTGGTGGTGGAGGAGAAAAGAACATAAACTAAAAGAGGATGAGTTGGAGATTAGGAGATGAAAGTAATAAAAAGAAGTATATGAGGCATGAGGAGGAGAGGAGGAAAAGGAGGAGGAGGAGGAGGAGGAGCAAGGGGACGATGGGGAGGCAAAAGAGATGAAAGAAAATTAGATGTTAAGAATGTTGAGGAGAAATAAGAGATGAAAAAGAAAGTAAGAGAAAATGTGGAAGACGAAGAGGATGAGGAGGAGGAGGAGGAAGAGGAAGAGGAGCAGAATGGGAAAAGAAGAAGTGCACAGGATAAACAAGCACCAGGGTACTCTTAGAATGAATCCTGTGGGACTATTTGGGAACTAATTACAGATAACTGCTTAATGGAGAGATAAGTTGGTATACAGCAGGAGAAGGAGGAGCAGGAGACGGAGCAGAGGGAGGAAGAGAAAAAAGAGGAAGGAAAGGAGGAGGATCAAGAACACAACCACAAAACAATGAAGATAAGAAACAATGGAACAAGGAAAGAAAAAAAATATGGGAGTACAGTAAAGAGAGGAGAAAAATATAGATATGGAAATGACGAAAAATAAAACTCAAACACAAATTGAAAATGGAAAAGGAACCAGAGGAAAAAAAACTATAAAGAAATGGTCAGGTTAAAAGAAGAAAATGATTAAAAAAGGAGAAAGATAGAAAAAAAACAAGATCAATTAAAAAATATAAAAGAAGCGAGGATGACAAGAACGAAAGAAAAATACGAGAACACGAAAAAGGAAGTGGGAAAAGATAAGGAAAACTGAAAAAAGGCTGGAGTGAAGGGACGGAAGGAGGAGGAGGATAACAGCAGCAGCAGCAGCAGCAGCAGGCTCAGTAATGTATAAAAGAAAGGTTCCAGGGCGCGACGCTAATCTGGAACATCCTGGATTTCCCCACGAGCTGAAAAGAGGCTGACTATGTGTGAGAGCCAGCCACTTGTCACCAACCACCAGTCACTAGTCACTGACCCCCAGTCAACATTCACAAGCCACCAGTCACCAAGCACTAGTCACTTATCACCTGTCACCAAGAACCAGTCACCAGTCGCCAGTCACCAGTCGCCAGTCACTAGCCACCAGTCACCAGTCACTAGTTATCAGCCACGGCCCTATAGTTGAGAGAGAGAGAGAGAGAGAGAGAGAGAGAGAGAGAGAGAGAGAGAGAGAGAGAGAGAGAGACCTGGGAGAGACAGAGGGAGTATCTCATAAGAAAGTTTACCCTATACCTGGGCAAAATGTATCTACTGTTTTGCGTTTTCATCACTCGCAGGCTCATACCAGATCTGACCCTCCCGATTGTGCTACATGAAAGAGAGCTAGTGACATCATCGCTACAGGAGAAACAGAGAAATTTATCTTAAAATGCTGTTTGGATGTAAAACAAATCTTTGTTGCTTCATTTTAACCGTTGTTTTTAATGTAATTCTCACTTTTCCTGCTACAACTGTCACTGCCACTGTCGTAATATCAACACAGAAAGCATATTTTGTCTTGAGGTTCAAGAAAATGTTAAAACAACGAAAATCCAATGTGACTTGACTGCTGAGTGTCACTTGTCACCTCCTCACCACAAAGAAGCCAAACACACACACACACACACACACACACACACACACACACACACACACACACACACATACACCTGGTAGCTCAGTGGTTAGAGCGCTGGCTTCACAAACCAGAGGACCGGGGTTCGATTCCCCGGCCGGGTGGAGATATTTGGGTGTGTCTCCTTTCACGTGTAGCCCCTGTTCACCTAGCAGTGAGTAGGTACGGGATGTAAATCGAGGAGTTGTGACCTTGTTGTCCCGGTGTGTGGTGTGTGCCTGGTCTCAGGCCTATCCGAAGATCGGAAATAATGAGCTCTGAGCTCGTGCCGTAGGGTAACGTCTGGCTGTCTCATCAGAGACTGCAGCAGATCAAACAGTAAAACACACACACACACACACACACACACACACACACACACACACCGCGTAGTGTAGTGGTTAGCACGCTCGACTCACAATCGAGAGGGCCGGGTTCGAATCCCGGTAAGCGACGAGGCAAATGGGCAAGCCTCTTAATGTGTAGCTCCTGTTCACCTAGCAGTAAATAGGTACGGGATGTAACTCGAGGGGTTGTGGCCTCGCTTTCCCGGTGTGTGGAGTGTGGTGTGGTCTCAGTCCTACCCGAAGATCGGTCTATGAGCTCTGAGCTGTCTCCATAATGGGGAAGACTGGCTGGGTGACCAGCAGACGACTGAGGTGAATTACATACACACACACACAAACAAACAAACAAAAATCTTATTGGGAACTTCTATCCTATAAAAATATGCAAAAATCTCTATATATTCCATGTCCTTTTGTATTTGAGAAATAGTAGTTTTTTTTTTTTTTTTGCTGGAGTTTTAAAATAAATGCAAAAAAGAAATTAGGCAAAACCTCCCAATTTCTACTTTTTAATTAGTCTCGTTTACACATTAACGCCCTAATGCTTCCCTCGTGAACCGAATAATGAAGCAAAGTCCCTGTACATGAAAAAAAGTAGTATTGAAACAAAAACATCGATTTTACGTATAGGTTGCAGGAACAGATGCCTGACAACATTTTATAGAGGATGAATAATTAGAAAAAGAAAAATAACAAGAAAGAAATACAAGGTCGAGGGGCAGATCTTGCCTTGTGAAGGACTGAAGGAAGGCTGCACAAGTTTTAAAAGTAACAGGGAGATATACACGGTAAAATAGACCGCGATATGAAGAACACGAGCTTTTCCTGGTAAAAAAAAAAAAAAAAAAGCAGGATTTGTTTTTTCTTGGCGAATAATCAAGTTTTTTTTTTTTATGTTATCGCCTATAGCGCCTGTAGGTATACATGAAGAGTATGGGAACCGTTGTCTAGCTTCCATCCTTTAGCGGCGCAGGCAATTTTATTTATAGTAGTACCCATATTAGGGCCCATATCACCACCCAAGTGCATCTTTGGTCTAAAACAATTACACCTCCACCTAGAACCTAGGCATCATGGTGACATATAGGTAAATGACAAATGACAAAGTTTCAAGGCCGGCACGTGGTGGATTCGAACCCACGCATGGACGTCTGCATGATCCCACGCTCACCACCTTATGCACTTCACCACAGCCAGCTTAACAGTTCTTGCTGCCATAAACAAGTGCCACTGTAGAGGCTTATCCAATTTGCTTATCCTTAGTTAGCTATCTGTACAAATTCAAAGGAAAATGCATCAATGGTCTTGAGCTTTTGAATTAACGCTGTAGCTTTGAAGGAGAATATTGCCTGGAGTAGCCTCAGTTTTTTTCTGTATTCATATCAGTGGCAGTTCTTTAGTCACGTAACTTAAGGCAGAGTAGAAATGCATCCTGTAATATTTCTAGTAAAATAACTACACCAAAAAGAAAAATAAAGTGAAGGCATACATATAACCTTCCAATGGACAAATGCAAGAAAGGAAAAGAGAAAAGAAATGAGAAAAAGGAAATAAACAAGAAGAGAGAATGGGAGATGGATGAAGCGAAAATCGGATGGTGGAAGATGAAGGATGGCAGGTGTTGGGTGGTTGGGTGTTGGTGGATAGCGAGTGTTATGTGGTAGCAGATGCTGGATACTAGGTGTTGGGTGATGGTGGACTGAAGATGTTGGGATGTGTCGGTCAGGTGGTGGAGAGTGAAAGCGTCAGGTATTTAAGTTGCTGTTGGAAGGTGGAGTGGCGGGTGTTGTGGGTGTTGTGGAGGAAATTTCAAAGTCAGTTTGGATAAGTTTCTCCTGACGATACCAGACCAAACCAAATTGCCCCACCTCAGCGTTACCAGCAACAGTATTACAAACCAGCTGGCGCAGAGACGGGCAGATGGAAGGAACTTGTGGCGGCGCATCAGCGTGGCCATGGGCACGAAAAATAACTGCTCTCCAAAGGGTCTACAGGTGTGTGTGTGTGTGTGTGTGTGTGTGTGTGTGTGTGTGTGTGTGTGTGTGTGTGTGTGTGTGTGTGTGTGTGTGTGTGTGTGTGTGTGTGCCTCTCCGTCTCTGTTTCGTCATGTTCTCAGAATATTGCTTTTGTCCATAAACTCATACTTCCCCTCCTCTTCTTCCATTGCCACTACTTCCTCCTTCTCCTCTTGCTCTTTTTACTCCTCTGCAGAATATTTTTAACCTTCTGGCTTTACAATATTTTCTTTATTTTCTCTTCCTAATCTTTCCTTTCCGTTCAAACTCACTATATCTTAAGTCCTTCACAGATCACGGCATATAATCTTTACAATCACCAACAAGAAAGAAAAGGAAAGACTAGAGATTCTCCAATATCTAGCCCTTACTGCAACAGTTTGTGGATGTAAAATTAAAGGAGAGGTTTCCAAGAAGGTTTAACGTTCAGGAAAGTACCGAGTCGTAGTGAAATATTAGGACTAGCTACAGTTCACATCCAAACGTCAAAGTCATTTCTCTGTCACCACATCCTCTCCTTACCCAGTATTGCGTTCAGAGGTTGTTGTCACGGTAAAGAGATGTTCCCGAAAAACATCTCCAATAACTTTACTTCTTCATCTTTCCCTGCTTTATTTCCCCCTGATGGCACCACTGCCATCTCATCTGTCTCTAAAGCTGAACTCTTTCCTCAAACCTTTGCAAAAAACTCCAACTTGGATGATTCTGGGCTTGTTCCTCCCTTTCCTCCTCCCTCTAACTATTTCATACCTTCAATCAAAGGTCTTCGTATTCTGTTTTCCATGCCCTCGCTGGCCTAAACCCTCGGAAGGCTTATGGACTTGAAGGGATCCCTCCTGTTGTTCACAAAAACTGTGCTTCCGTGCTTACATCTTGCTTGGCCAAACTTTCAACTGTGTCTGTCGACTCCTACCTTTCCTTTTTGCTGAAAGTTTGCCTACATTCACCCTCCTCCCACAGAGGGTGACCATTTTAATCCCTAAAACTATCGCCCTATAACTTTAATCTCTTGCTTGTCTAAAGTTTTTTAGTCTATCCTGAATAGGAAGATTCTTAAACATTTGTCACTTCACAATCTTATATCTGGTCGCCAGTATGGCTTCCGTCAAGGTCGCTCTACTGATGATCGGGCTTTCCTTACTGAGTCTTGGTCATCCTCTTTTAGAGATTTTGGTGAAACTTTTGCTGTCGCATTACACATATGAAAAGCTTTTGATAGAGTCTGGCACAAAGCTTTGATTTCAAAACTGCTCTCCTATGGTTTCTATCCTTCTCTCTGCAAGTTTCCATTCCGACCGTTCTATTGCAGCTATGGTAGACGGCCACTACTCTTCTCTAAATCTATTAATCTAATAACAGTGGTGTTCCTCAGGGTTCTGTCCTATCACCCACTCTCTTTCTATTATTCATTAATGACCTTAACCAAACTTCTTGCCCTAGCCACTCCTACGCTGATGATACCATCCTACATCTTTCCACGTCCTTTCAGAGACGACCAACCCTTCAGGAAGTCAACAGATCACGCATGGATGCTACAGAACGCTTGACTTCTGATCTTTCTAAGATTTCTGATTGGGGCAGAGAAAATCTAGCAGTTTTCAATGCCTCATAAACTCTATCTCTCCATCTATCAATTTGACACAACCTTCCAGACAACTATCCCCTCTTCGTCAATGACACTCAAGTGTCTCCCTCTTCCACACTGAATATCTTCGGTCTGTCCTTTACTCGTAATCTTAACTGGAAACTTCACATCTCATCTCTTGCTAAAACAACTTCTATGAAATTAGGTGTTCTGAAGCGTTTCCGCCAGTTTTTCTTGAGTTCAACTGCTACCTCTGTACAAGGGCCTTATCCGTCCTTTTATGGAATATTCTTCGCATGTTTGGGGAGGGGCTCCACTCATACTTCTCTGTTAGATAGGGTGGAATCTAAAGCTTTTCGTCTCATCAACTCCCCTCGTCTGACTGTCTTCAGCCTCTTTCTCACCGCCGATATGTTGCATCTCTTTCTGTCTTTTATCGCTATTTTCATGCTAACTGCTCTACTGATCTTGGTAACTGCATGCCTCCCCTCCTCCTGCGGCCTTGCTACACAAGACTCTCTTTTTCCTCTCATCCCTTTTCTGTCCAACCTTGTAATACAAGAGTTAACCAGTACTCTCAATCATTCATACCTTTCATTGGTAAACTCTGGAACTCCCTACCTGCTTATGTATTTCTGTTTTCCTACGTCTTAACTTTTTTTAAAAAGAGAAGTGTCAAGACATTTGTCCCTGGCTTTTGGATGACGCTTTCGGACCTTTTAGTGAACATGTAGTTCCAGTGGGCCTTTTTTCTAACATTTTGTTGCCCTTGGCAGCCTTCCCTCTTGCATAAAAAAGTAACATTCAAAAATAACTTTGAAACTAAAAACATGCTGCCAAAAGGATTCCTGTTTAAGGTAAGTACATAAGAGGAGGGAAAGGATCTTAAGAATACAACTGCTACCCACCTCTCACCGACGCCTTCTCCCTTTCACCAGGCGCTGAAATCAAGTACAGCATCACGGGAGGCAACGCTGGCGGCCTCTTCACCATCGACCAACGCTCCGGCACCGTCTCCCTGGCCGCCGCACTGGACCACGAGCTCAGCCATCAGGTAAGGGAGCCACATTGGGGAAATCTGTGCAGTCCACCAAGAGTTTAGTTGAAGTTGGTCGTTGTTGTGTCGTTAAATCCATCAAGCAATTAGTCAATCAGAGATTGATTTTTAGGAGTCAGATATTGGACTTGGATGAATTGGGTATGTGAGGGAATACACACACACACACACACACACACACACACACACACACACACACACACACACACACACACACACACACACACACACACAGAGAGAGAGAGAGAGAGAGAGAGAGAGAGAGAGAGAGAGAGAGAGAGAGAGAGAGAGAGAGAGAGAGAGAGAGAGAGAGAGAGAGAGAGAGAGAGAGAGAGAGAGAGAGAGAGAGAGAGAGAGAGAGAGAGAGAGAGAGAGAGAGAGAGAGAGAGAGAGAGAGAGAGAGAGAGAGAGAGAGAGAGAGAGAGAGAACGTTTCAAAATCATACTCAATTACTTTTATACACTTCCAAGGAACCTACCACATCACACTGCTCCACGCCACAGCACCATACCACACCACACCACACCACACCACACCACACCACACCACTCTACCATACCATCCCTCACCACACTACATACAACAGTGCAGTCATACAAGCACAATACACCACACTGCCACTACACTCACTACCTAATAAAACCTTCACAAGTATTTAATTAAGGTTGCCAAATCCGTTTTTATTACTGTGTTAAGTAAGGAGTTTGCAGTGGTGTGTGATGATGATGTGTAATGGTGTATGGAGGTGAAGTGTGCTGTGTTGGAAGATGCAAGGGTGGTGCATAGAGGTGATGTGTGATATTTGGTGTGTGTGTGGATGGTGGAAGTGTGCGGGGGATATGGTGTGAATTGGTCGGGTTGATGAGTGGTGATATGAGTGTGTGGTGAATGTAGCGTGTAGTGTATGGTGTGTGATGAATGTGGTGTGGTGAGAGGTAGTAATGGTACGAGTGTGTGGTGAATGTAGCGTGCAGTGTATGGTGTGTGATGAATGTGGTGTGGTGAGAGGTAGTAATGGTACGAATGTGTGTGTATGGTTTGTGATGAGTGTGGTGTGGTTAGAGGTAGTAATGGTACGAGTGTGTGGTGAATGTAGCGTGCAGTGTATGGTGTGTGATGAATGTGGTGTGGTGAGAGTAAGAGGTAGTAATGGTATGAGTGTGTGGTGAAAGTAGCGTGCAGTGTATGGTGTGTGATGAGTGTGGTGTGGTTAGAGGTAGTAATGGTACGAGTGTGTGGTGTGTTGTGATGGCTGGTTATGGGGGTGGTGTCACTAGCATAATTTTTTTTTTCCATATGTGTCATCTTGGATTTCTTTTTTATTTTTCGTTATCACTATTTCCCTTATTATTTCCTCACCAATGGTTGTTTACCTACATTCCTGTATTAAACCTGTGTTGACCTTTTCCTTACCTCTAATCACTCTGCTTATGCTGTTATCCTCTCTTCTCCGTTGGGCTCCTCCGATCTCAATCTCATATTTGTATCTTGTCCAATTTCTCCAATCGCTCCTTAGGATTCCCCAAGTCGGAGGTTCCTCTGACGTTTTGCTTCTTCTAGTTGGGGGGAAATGAAAAGGTATTATGCTGATTTTTCTCTGGAATGATTACTGTTTCCTTGTCAGAGCCCCATCTCTGTGTGCTGAACGCATAACAAAGGTAATAAAGTCTGGCATGGAGGCGTACATTCCTCATTCTTTTCTCAACCTAAAATAACATTCTAAACCTTAGTTTAACACAGCCTGTTCTCGTGCTAAACATGACGGAGAGGTTGCCAACAAAAGGTATTTGAGGCCTCCATCACTTGAATCTCATGCACAAAGAAAACTCTCTTTTTTCACACAAAATAATAAAAAATAAGTAAATAAAAATAATATGACTCTTATTATCAGCCTGGAGTCCCCTTTCAGCTATTGTCTTTTCAGCTTGTTCAGGGACCGGCATCTCAGTGGGTCTTTTTTTCTAATCACCATTTTTGTTGCATTTGATAGGATTTCCCTCTTACATAATATATATATATATATATATATATATATATATATATATATATATATATATATATATATATATATATATATATATATATATATATATAAAAGTTTATATTTGCGTGTATCTGCGTATGCTTATTATATGGTCTCTCATTTGTCTGTTTTCCTGTCATCCACTATCTCTATCTTTCACTCCCTTTCCTCACTTTCCTCACCTCCCCTCACCCTCACACTGTCCCTCTCACCTCACCACACCCCATCGACTCGCCAGCACCAGTTGGAAGTCACGGCTGAGGCAGGAGGAGCCGCAGCCCGCGCCCAGCTGGTGGTGCAGGTCGGGGACGTCAATGACAACGTCCCAGAGTTCGTGCGTCCCGCCCCGCGCATCACGGTTATCGAGGAGGATGACAGGGATTTGCCCGCGACTATTGCCAGAGTGAGTACTGACTACTAATGACAGACTTCATAGCTCCTATTACTAAGATAGGTATTTGGTAACTTTGTGATAATAGACATGTTCTCCACTATTGCTAAGGTAAGTCTTGAAGAGATTTCAAGACACTTAGTTTGTAGGGGAACGTCATGAAGAAAGACGGAAAAAGCGATGAGAAAGGTCTCTGGATAAGACAAAAGAGAAGAACCAAAGCAAGATGGAAAGATTGTGTATAGCAGCGGACATGAGGGAGATGGTTCTGGATACTAACAAGAGAGGCAACATAGGCGGGTGGTGGGAGCTCATGAAGAACAGCGATGGCATAGAAAGGAAGGTGATAAGATTGCGAGGAAGACTCTACTTGATTATTACGTTAAGATTCTATCCATTCGTTGTTCAGTGTTTCTGGTGATGCCACGAGTTTGCATCAGTCGTGTCATTAGAAAACGCTGAGAATGTTTTTAGTAATCCAAAGACTATACAACGTCCTTGCTGGATACCACAACAGTAGTGGAAAATTTTGCGGGAAAGTTGATTTATATGAAAAAGTTCTGGCAATAGATAGAGAAAGCAAGCAGTGTTCGTCACTAAATGTACATCCTCTAGTGCGTTTGCTTGTCAAGGGGAATTCTTCCTTCACGCCATTCGTTCTTAATAACATCAATTGCTAGATTGGCTGTACGTGACTGTAGTGCCTGCGTTTGACTGGCTAAGCCATTCGCGCGTCGTTAGCTCTTCTGATGTGTGTAACGCAACAACGAAATGCTCCCTTCACTTAACGAGAGGCTAAAGGCTTTCCAAGAATCGACTTCACAGAACGCCTCTTAAAGGGATCGTAGCCGGAGATCTAAGAGAGCCAAAGGAGACTTTTGAGCATTAAGTTCCTGGACTGTGGTCGGCAAGGGAAAATGCCACAGCCCAGACTGCTTAGGTCTAAAGCCGACACAGTGAACCCGTGGATCGAACCAACTGATACAATGGATGGATCACCACACAATACCTGGACGGAGGGATGAGCTAGGAAGTTTTTCTGTGATGTCCCAAAACAAACGACAGGCAGAGATTCATAGAGAAGGTTTTATGAGGCTTTCGTATTGTAATGGAAGCACAGGTACTGAGTGATGGTGGTGGTGGTGGTGGTGGTGATGGTGATGGTGGTGATGGTGATGGTGGTGATGGTGATGGTGGTGATGATGATGATGATGATGATGATGATGATGATGGATGATGGAGGAGATGACGATTGTGGTAGAGTGTGGGAGTCTTCACTAACGGGAAAGCGAATGTGACTGATGATGACGTGGAAAATGTGACAATGGTGTGACGGTGATGTGATGAGGCTGAAGAAGAGATGTTGTGATGGTGAAATGGTCAGATAACAGTGATAGAGAAATGATGTTCATAGTAGTAAAGTGAAAGTAATGGCGTTGATAGTGTTATGGTAGGAGAACACTTGAATAATGATGATGTGAAGGTGATAGTGCTGATAATGGGTGAGTGATAGTGACATGAAGTGGCAATAGAGTGAGGGTGGTGATATGACAATAAACAATGACTAGTGGAGTGTGAAAATAAGATAAACTGATTGATTGATGCAGGAAATGTGTGAACAGTGATAAAAAAAAAAAAAATGACAACTTTCTAACGGTCCTACAAAATAAAAACGGGTTTGGCATCTTTTCTTCACCGTTTGGAGCTCCAGGCCAAAGAGAAACGAGAAGGGGAAGGAATACCAGCCCGTCACTCAGATACGCGATGCTGGGTGCTTTTCTCTCTATCTTTTTTTTTTTTTTTTGCGTTTCCTCGCTCGGAAATATAAACCACAGAGTCTGAAAAAAAAAACTCTCCCCTACCAAACTCAATCAACTTTGAGTGCTCCACCTGACAGGGAAGGAAGGAAAGCACCCACACAGAGAAAAGATCGATAAATGCATAATGGTGAAGTGTAGTGACCTGTGTTTACTTCCAAAGTGTTTTACCTTTCCTCTACCTATACTACCTCGTGCTGTGCTAACAAAATAAGCCTCTGTGTTCACGTCAGCATTGGGCAATAACAACACAAAGGTACGTATTATCTCACTGTACTGTATTCAAATAGTTAACCGCCAGTATATGGTTTTCAAGTATATGGGCTTAAGGTAACAGAGGTGATTTTGTACTCAAGCAATGAAGTAAGTTTAATATTTTGACCACGAAGGAGGATAAGGTGGACGGTTTGCGGTTTTCTGTGTTCTCTCCTTGTTACTCTGCCTGAAGACTGCGCAGCGTTCTCTTACCAGTGTTCACCCTGCAGGAACACCAACCTTTGAACTGTCATGCTTGATCGTCTGTTATATTCTTCTTTCTTCCCATTACCCTTTCAACTATTATACCTATCTACTGTATTCGAGTCACGTCTATTGCAGGAGTACAATTTTCAGTAATCCTTTAGGTCTTTCTCAATGGGAATCCTCTATAGTCCTTGATCAAAGCATATCATGAGGAAAAATAAACATCCCTCACTACCTGGGAATGACTCTGACTTGGGCGCTAAGAAAGGTTTCAAGACATTTATCCCATTCTTTTAGCTAACTCTCACGGACCTGCTCTAGGACTGGCATCTAAGTGGGCCTTTTGTTAAATAGTTTTATTGCCCCTGACCAGATTTTCCGTTACATAGAAAGAACAAAAACGTTTAACTCCTGCAGGTGGAGGTGGTGGACGCGGACAGCAGTGACGCAGTAGGCCTGTCCTTCCGAGTGAGTGGTGACGGTGTGGATCATCTCAGTGACGGGGACGCCTTCTTCACCATCAACGACAGCACCGGAGACCTCATCCAGCTCAGAGTGAGTGTGCAGTGAAGGTGTCTGTCAATGTACACTAAGAAACGCAAGAGAAAAGCAAGCAGTAGCAACCTTCATCATCATCATCATCATCATCATTATTATTATCATCATCATTATTATCATCATCATCAGTCATCTTTCATTATTCTCTTCTCATTCTTTATTTTCTTCATCATCATTCTTTTTCCTTCATTCGTCTTCTTTTGGATTCTTATTGTTCTTCAGTTTCCTTCTTCGTTTTCATTCTTCTTTTTTTCTTCCCTTATTTCCTTGTTATTGTATTCTTATCTATCTCTCCACCAATCTGTATGTCCGTCTGTCTGTCTATCTGTCTGTCCATTAATCTATCTGCCTATCTATCTACTTATCTATTCATCAATATTTCCATTTATTTTATCTCTGTCTATCTCCTTACCTATCTACTTACTTTTCTCTCAATCTATCTACTTACTTATCTATCATTTACCGGTCTATTTACCTACCTATCTACCTTTCTTTCTATCTATTGCAGCACAACCAGAGAGTACATAGGAAGAAAATAGAATAGTAATATACAAACATACAAAACGGATAGAGCGACAGATAGGATAAATAAATAGAGAGAAACAGCCACATAAAACAGACAGACAGACAGACAGACTAAACCAGCAGACAGAAAACATACAAATACAGGGACAGAAAGGCAGACAGACAGATATGAGTAAATAAAAGTATACATGTTGAAATCTTATCTATCTATATATCTATCTATGTATTTATCTATATTTATGCCTACCTTCTTATCTATTGCCTATTGACCTATTTATGTATCTACTTATCTTTCTATCTACCTACTTACCTATTTATGTATCTACTTATCTTTCTATCTATCTGCTTACCAATCCATCTATTTATCCATGTACCTATCTATCTATGTCTACTAACTAGCGTCCTCTCCGGTGGGACGATGCAGGCCCTCGACCGGGATCCGCCGCACGGGAGAGGTGAGTGGCGGTTGCTGGTGGAGGTGCGGGACGGCCAGGGACGCCGGGAGGAGCAGCAGACAACCCCAGTAATTCCCCAACCATTCTCCCCGTCCCACCTACACCGCCAGGCGTCTTGGGGTCACCAGGATCCTGAAAGAGATGTCACCCCCACCCAAATCTGGCCTCAGTTCCTTCGAGGCGAAGACTTGGCCATAGGAGACACGGGGCATGGGAGACCAGATGATGGAGGAAGAGAAGAGCGTCAGGCGTCAACTCATAGAAAGCACCACAATGTCGCCTCAGCTACAAGTGAAGGGCAGCCCTTCCCACAACACCTGCATGAAGGAAGGCCACAGAGAGGACTCGTTACGGAGAGAACCAGAGACAGTACTGCAGTGGGTGTGACTGTGGGTGTGGGTCTGATGGATGGGGGCATCAGGAAACCTGCCATCAAGGCGGGCAGGACCAGTATAATGGAGGCTGCTGGTCGTCTTTCAGAGCGAAAAGAAGTGAAGGCAGAGGGGATATCGATTTTCACGCCGCAGGGAAACAAGTTGAATAAAGACATCGGGCCGTCCAGACGCCGTGTCGGGGATGTATCTGCCGTCACGTCCCAGTTCCCGAGGCGGTGGGGCGGCGAAGATGTGAGCGCCATGGATGGCGTGGGCGGCGTGCAGTATCGGGACAGGCGATCCTCGTACCTTGGAGTGACGGCAGCGGCGAGTGGCTCCCCGTCAGGCCATCCATCACCACAGACAGCAATCACAGTCGCCGCGGGCCGCCGGGAGCATTGGAAACAAAACCGGAAAACTTGGAGCCACAACTTGCATTTACATGTGAAGGACAAATCAGAATCCACTTCGAAATTCCCTCTCGGCACTAAAAACAAGCGCGTGACAGGCCGGCACGACCCTCCCGCCCAAGCAACTCCAAACCACCACCTGGGAACGCCCGCTCATGACTTTCAGATGAGGAACGTGAGGGATTCCATGAAGCTACCCGTCGCAAGACTTCCAGGCAGTGACGGTCACGTTGTGGTGCCGCCACCAGATCAGTCACAAGGAAATCGGCACCCATGCGACGGAATGCTAGAGGTTCGCCGCGCCGTGAACACTGCGCCGCAGAGTGCAGTAACGGACACCCCTCCAATTGCTGAGAATGGTACTCAACAAACCCTTTCTTCTTTCTCCTCTCACTCTGACCGGACTCCAGACCCGCCTGGCGCCGCCCCCACCGACAACATGGCACCTCGAGGCTCGTTTCTCGCAGGAAGCACCAAGCTAGGGTTTCTTGAGGCGAGGAAATCCAGCACAACAGAGGTTTTGGAAAAGACTCCGTCGCGCCACAGGAGGGATGGCCAGAATACTGCTCCCAGTCAGCATAAATACTCTGCGCTTAGCGTAAGGCTAGGAGACGCTGCCGAAGAGATGAACATGATCCACACATTCCACCGGACTAGCCTGGAATCTCCTGCCACCACTAAAATAGATCTTTCGTCTGGTGGCGTCGCCGGTAGCAAGATTGTGCGCGAGGCAGGCCTGGAAGCTCTCACGCCCTCGCCACTAGAGGAAAGCAGCTGTGAAGGAGTGGAGGTGCTTGGCGGTGGTGGTAGAGACGAAGGAAGTGATGGAAGCAGAGTGCACGTGGTGGAAACGGTGGTGACGGTGCTAGTGAAGGACATCAACGACAACGCCCCGGTCTTCCCCAACACCACCATGTTGGGTCATGTGCAGGAAAACGGGCCCGCGGGTAAGTACTGACCTTGCATTACTGTCTGCAGGCTTGGAGCGCGGCTAATCAGTTTTCCAGCACTCCAGGGTGTTTTCTCTATATTAAAGCATTCCAGGGGCGTTTTCTCTACACATTTCAACATTCTAGAGGATTATATATATATATATATATATATATATATATATATATATATATATATATATATATATATATATATATATATATATATATCAGCATTCCAGGGAGTTTATATTCCAGCATTACAGGCATTTTATCCATGTCCTAGCATTCCAGTAGCGTTTTCTCTATATTTGTTTTACATGGACGTTTTTTCTCTATATACTGGCTTTACATGAACGTTTTCTCTATATCCCAGCTTTTTAGGATCTTTTTAAAATACTGGTGACCTTCCTCTCTTCCTTGTTCACATTACTGTAAGGGTTCTAACGCGTGTGAATAACAAACAACCTCATGACAGCATCTAGACACTTAGATTGTATTAAATATTCGTGCGGGTTTTCCTCAATCTGGTTCCTCGGCCCCTCGCGCTTTTCCGGGAAGACTGACGCTGATGTATTGATTGTTTCGCTGTTCTGTCCTGCTTCTTCTTTTCAAGTCTTTGCTATATACAATTTTTCCCTGTGTTCCATACGCTTTGGAAGATTAGTTTCCTTTAATGTGCTTCTTTACCTCACGTTTGATGCTGTTTTCATCGGTTGCTGCCTCACCTTTAAGCAGTCCGCCGTGTCACTCCGCAACCGCCATACAGGTGCAGGGGCCTCGAGAGGTTACGGACGTTACTCTAGTGGTCCCCAGATCGTCATCCTGCCAAGCCTAACCGCATCTCTTTTTACTACTATTTCTATAAATGATAAATCATATAATTCAGTGACATTTGTCTTTAGTTGTTGCGGCGACGTGAAGGGAATTTTTCAATCATTTCACTTCACTCACTTCTCTTCCTCGGTCACTAACCTCTTTAAAACATTCCTTCTTTCTATACCACCACTGCAATATATTATATAGCCTAGAAATGGCAGAATCTATTTCCCTTTTGTTCCTTCTTTGTTGTACGTGTTGTGCGAATATTTCGAGCATCGCTCATTGTGCTGAAACTGTCGTTTATCGCAGTGAAAAGAGGAAACAACTCTGTAGATCGCGAGATTCTTCGTCCAATCTGTCTAATATTTCATCGACTCAACACATGATTATTGAGTATATTCTACTCGTCATTCATTATATCTAACGTTATCAAGCCTGAACCCGCCATTCCCTGTCCTGTCTTGATTACACTCGTACATCTACTACAGCATAGTCCAACAGGCACTCCTCTACGGCTAGGCACGCTACCTTGTCTCGAGAACACGCTCTTTGTACTGAAATTGCAAGTCAGCAGTTTCCGACTTACAATCGGTGCCTAGTGATTTGAAAAACCAGTTCAGTTGATTTGCGACTTTGTTTACGTTGTGACGTCACAGAGAAAGGTTTGAAAATGTGGTGTCGATGTAAAGAAGATTTTG
>NC_059293.1:4753448-4790948 GCF_017591435.1 Portunus trituberculatus
AAGAAGAAAAGACAAAGAAAAAAAAAAGAAAAAGACAAAAATGATAAAGGAAGGAAGGAAAACGAAGAAAGTAAATTTGTTTGGAAGCGAGAAAGATGAAAAGAAGAGAAAAAAGGAGAAAAATAAAGAGGAAAGAAAGAAAAGTAAAGACTATATAAAGAAAAACATGCAAAAGAATACAATAAAAAGAGGAGGTTGAGCAGGAAGAGGAGGAGGAGGAGGAGGAGGAGGAGGATAAGGAGAAAGATGAGTAAGAGAAGGAAGAGAAGTAGAAGAAAGAGGAGGAACAAAAGGAAGAGGAGGAGGAGCAGGATCAATGTTATGAAGATGTTATTTCCTGTTTTTTATTGCCTATCTAATGAATTTTTAAACAAATAAATAGTTGAAAAGAAACAAAGTAAAGAAAAACGTCAAACTGTAAAATAAACGATCGCAGGGAAAGAACAAGAAGTAGGAGAAGAAAGAAAGCAATAAAATGTAAAGTAAAAACCGAACAAATAAAAAGATCATTGCAGAAATAACTTAATGTGAACAATTGCGCACACAAACAAGATAATTAATAAAGACGAGTTGACCGCACATTGTTCACACTGAGACGGTCTACGCTGCGCAACGGATATCAATAAAACGGAGGAGAAAGAAGAAAATATGACAAAAAATAAATAAAATAAAAAATCAGTGTGAACGAAAGGGAAGAAGACGCGGCGAAGGACTTAAACCTGTACTCTGAAAGGACACTCCCTCGCCTTATCTTTATCCTAAGCCGTCTCTTCTGGGAGTCACCGGAGTCCCCATGGGTTACACAGGAACTCTGCACCATTAGCGGCCATGAAAACACTTATCAAACTCACTAATCTCTAGGTTCTCCGTAAACCCTGCTGAGAGCAAAAAATAATGATAAATTATAAAAATCGACACCGTTAATAAGAAAGAGAATATTTTTATGAAGCTGACAAATACTATCTGTAATCTTTCAAATAGTCCTCAGATTTACAAAAAAAAGGAACTTGAGAACGTTGCACATTGTCACTAAAAAAAAAAAAAAAAAAACGCCTTAACGAACCTGACTAAGTATTTGAAACAATGTTGATAAGTGAGCAAGTGTCATGTGTTACTATAAACAAAAAGATCAAACAAAATGGTAGTCTAACTATCTCTGTGCCTTTGAAAAACAGCATTAACAATTAAACATCATCACTGGCCACAAAAAAAGACACATGCATACGTGATTCAATGCTACTGTTGCCTTTGAAAAGAGTTCTGATACTTTGATAAGAATTTCAATACCATTATTACACAGCAAAACACCAAAACAAACCCATTTCTTGTCTCTGGCTTTTACAAACAATGGTGTAAGCAAAACAACCATCCCACACCATTAATGAACAAAAAAAAACACTCCTTCCAATTCACTTGTGCATCTTCTCTAGAATTTGAATGCATCCATGTGAGTTAATCAAGAAAACACTTGCACAAGCACTTAGCACAGATAAACACTTTTACTGAGTTTGCCTAATCATCTCTGTGGTCTTTCAAAACAGTCCTGAAGGGAAAACAAAGAGAGAGAGAGAGAGAGAGAGAGAGAGAGAGAGAGAGAGAGAGAGAGAGAGAGAGAGAGAGAGAGAGAGAGAGAGAGAGAGAGAGAGAGAGAGAGAGAGAGAGAGAGAGAGAGAGAGAGAGAGAGAGAGAGAGAGAGAGAGAGAGTCTCTCTCTCTCTCTCTCTCTCTCTCTCTCTCTCTCTCTCTCTCTCCTCCTCCTCCTCATATTTCTCTTCTTAATTCCTTTCTTGCTCTCTCTCTACTCTACTTACTCCTGTACTTTATTATTTCTTCTAACTTTCCTCCTCCTCTTCGTCCTCCTCCTCTTCCTCGTCCTCCTCCTCCTCCTCCTCCTCCTCCTTCTCCTCCTTTGTCATCGTCTGCAACTTACCTCATAAAGAACAAGAGATCTGATGATGCTTAAGCTTCCCATGTATTTCTTTCTCCTTTTCTTCCTCTTCCTCCTTTTCTTCCTCCTCTGCCATTGTCTGCAGCTTACCTAGTGAGAGACAAGAGATCTGATGCTGCTTAACCTTCCTATGTATTTCTTTCTATTCTTCCTTCTTCTCCGCCTCCTTCTTCTGTGGTGAAAGGAAGGCAACGTATATGAAGACAAGGAAGATATATAATACAAGGCTCGTGGCCTCAGGGACTGTAATAATCTCTCTCTCTCTCTCTCTCTCTCTCTCTCTCTCTCTCTCTCTCTCTCTCTCTCTACGTATTTTTCTTTTCCTTCTACATTTTTTTCCTCCTCCTCGTCCTCCTCCTCTTCTTCTTTCTCCTCTTCAATTACCTTAGCTTACTCGTTTTCATTATATGTTCTCATCTCATCTCATAACCTCTACCACCACCACCACCACCACCACCACCACCACCACCACCACCATCACAGTCATAAGCAGCAATTCAACTGTCATGTGCTGAGTCTTACATTTTCCCAAGCTTCGTCTGGATAGGTGTAATTCACCACGGTCGTCTGCTGGTCAACAAGACAGTCTTTCCCATTACGGAGCGAGCTCAGAGCTCATAGACCGATCTTCGGATAGGACTGAGACCACAACAAACTCCACACACCGGGAAAGCGAGGTCACAACCCCTCGAGTTACATCCCGTACCTATTTATTGCTAGGTGAACAGGGGCTACACATTAAGAGGCTTGCCTCGCCGTTTTCCGGGACTCGAACCCGGACCCTCTCGATTGTGAGTCGAGCGTGCTAACCACTACACTACGCGGTGTGTGTGTGTATGTGTGTGTGTGTGTGTGTGTGTGTGTGTGTGTGTGTGTGTGTGTGTGTGTGTGTGTGTGTGTGTGTGTGTGTGTGTGTGTAATTCACTGTAATTCACTGTTTGATCTGCTGCAGTTTTGACGACGAGACAGCCAGACGTTACCCTACGGAACGAGCTCAGAGCTCATTGTTTCCGATCTTCGGATAGGCCTAAGACCAGGCACACACCACGCACCGGGACAACAAGGTCACAACTCCTCAATTTACATCCCGTACCTACTCACTGCTAGGTGAACAGGGGCTACACGTGAAAGGAAACACACCCAAATATCTCCACCCGGTCGGGTAATCGAACCCCGGTCATCTGGCTTGTGAAGCCAGCGCAGTGTGTGTGTGTGTGTGTGTGTGTGTGTGTGTGTGTGTGTGTGTGTGTGTGTGTGTGTGTGTGTGTGTGTGTGTGTGGTGTTTTCTTATGCAAGAGGGAAAGATGAGCAAGGACAACAAGAAATGAAAAGAAGGCTCATTAGATAATATGAGTTATCCAATAATCAGGGACAAATGTCTTGAAACCTCCGTCTTAAAAGAAGTCAAGTCGTAGGAAGGTGTAACTACAGAAGCAGGCAGGGAGTTCCAGAGTTTACCAGAGAAAGGTATTAATGATTGATAGCACTGGTTAACTATGTATTAGAGGGCTGGACAGAATAGGGGTGAGAGGAAGAAGAAAGCCTTGTGCAGCGAGGCCACAGGAGGAGGGGAGGCATGCAGTTAGCAAGATCAAAAGAGCAGTTAACATGGAAATAGCGATAAAAGATAGCAAGAGATGCAGCAGCATTCCGGCGGTAAGAAAGAGGTTGAAGTGTGTGTGTGTTTGCGTGTGTGTGTGTGTGTGTGTGTGTGTGTGTGTGTGTGTGTGTGTGTGTGTGTGTGTGTGTGTGTGTGTGTGTGTGTGTGTGTGTGTGTGTGTGTGTCAGTTGGTCTGCCAGGGAATAAAATCTACCATACGGTCAGTAGTCAGGACAGGACAAGTAGTTAAGCTCCTATCACATGGTCACTCTTTTCCTGCGAAATTGCGTCATGTGACAGCAATATCAACGAGACGTCGAGGGAAGTAATAGTTCACGGCATCTCCAGAAAGACAACAATGCCACGCGCGGCAGCGCGGCGGGACAACAAAACAAACACACCAGAAGCAAAATCACCAAGCATGGATGCCATTAACCGAGCTATTTTAGTAGTGGGAGTCTGTTTATTTGCTTTCCAAGAAGAAGAATGAGTAAAACAGCAGCGGAAGAGGAGGAGAAGCAGGAGGATACGGACACGAAAATGGTTAGCTAGAATAAGAGAATTCTCTTCTACCTAACTAGTATAGCTGGTTGTTGTTTCTAGAAGATGAGGAATATAATTGAGATGTGGCGATGTAGCGGGTAGAAACGAGCAGTCAGATCCAAATGATCCCCGCGCTGCTCAGTATGCCACTATGCCTCTGAGAGGCAAAGAAGAGTGTGACGCTGCGCTGCATGCATTGCGTCACGTCACAACACACTATTTTGTTATACTTTGGTGTTAGTAAGTACCAAGAGCAAACCCCACGCCGTGCTTCTTACTAACTTCGCGAATGAGTTTTTTAAACTCGGATAAGGAGAAACTACGCTGTGTTGGTAAGACCAAACACCAACGTTGCTCTCCGCACAGGTTGGCAGCTCTGAAGATGCACTTTTCGCTCGAAACCGATCAGTTGATAAATATTTACATAATTTCTGACTGTACAAATACATTTGTTTGTCTAGCCAGTGCTCACCAATAAAGTAAGCATCATTATAGCAATGGTGAATGAAGCTCCACTAACAGAGACTCAAAAGATTTTCCTGCTTGAGCTGGTGTCAGAAAAGCCAGTCCTACGAGAAAAATCCCACACGGTATTACGATCACGGTGATGGAGACAGGGAAGGAGGCATACCTTGAAATTGGTGCAGGGGAGGGTTGTCTGTTGCAGCCCAAAGTATTAATAGGGGAAAAGGAAAGAGGAAGAAGAAAGCAGAAGACCTCAGCAACCGATGCCAGGCAGACTGCAACAACACAACGAATATAAGGATTGAATTAAGGATACCTCGTTATTCGAGGAACCTGGATTGCTTTAGAGGTGTTCATATGGTGTGTGTGTGTGTGTGTGTGTGTGTGTGTGTGTGTGTGTGTGTGTGTGTGTGTGTGTGTGTGTGTGTGTGTGTGTGTGTGTGTGTGTGTGTGTGTGTGTGTGTGTGCGTGCGTGCGGGTGTTCTGCATCTGTAATTTATGTTTTAACACAGAGAATTACATGTTACTGTGCGTGAATATTTCATCAAACGCACGGGCGCTTAAACCCACACCCACCCACCCACACACACACATCTCTTATATGTATCAACGATATATATATAACTTTGACTATGTAATACTGATGATACAACCCTTCTGATAAATGATAAAGACTTAAATTCCTTACATTCGAATATGATATCAGAACTAAACATCATTAAATTCTGGTTACAATCTACTAAATTAAAGCTCAACATCTCAAAGACTAAATGTTCTCTTTCAGAATAGATCAATTAAAAATGTACTTCCTCCTCACAAGTTAATGATATGAAATTTCTTTGAGTAAAAATAGATGATAATTTAAATTGGACCTACCTTTTTGAAGATGTACGATTGAAACTCTCAAAGATTACAGGCACTTTTGTATCGCGTTCGGCACAATTTAACTTCAGAAGCGATTATCAGCATGTACTACACTCTCTGCTACCCTCACCTCACATTCTGTGTCTCACTGTGGGCAAGTACATGGCCTTCATTTCTTAATAAATTAAAAATAGCACAAAATAAAATTTTAAGAGATATCTTCATGAAAAATACGATTCTACAAGAGATATTTCTAGTAGAGAAAATATTCTTAATATTGTTTCCATACACAAATACTTCACGTTTTTTTTATTCACAAATCTATTGAACACAACTCAATATTTACAGTCATTGATAATCCTGTTCATACCCGCAGAAATAATGTAACTTTAGAACTACAGTGTATAAGAATAGCGTCATATGTAACGGCCCGAACTTGTATAACAACCTGCCAAACGAGATCAAACTTCTTGGTAATTTCAACATACAAACATATAAAAACAAAATAAAGAAACATATTTTGATTAAACAAAATCTAGCATAAACTTCACCAATGCTTTGTGTCGTGTGTCCGTTTATTATTACTTCTTCCTTTCCTTTTCATATTATTTTACTGAATGCTTGTATATATGGTGTCTCAATCAGACTATAGAATGAATTAGTTAGGTTTCTACCTTGGTGACAGCACACTGTATGCAAGTTAACTTTACAATGAAATAGGATTACTTCCTAACTAGGTTAGATATTATGTCTTAGGAGTTTCGACTCGACAGACCATGCCTGACATATTTATTGATTGTAAACCTGCCTGTATTCTTTAAAAATGGCAATGGCAATAAACTTACACACACACACACACACACACACACACACACACACACACACACACACACACACACACACATGGCCCGGTAGCTCAGTGGTTAGAGCGCTGGCTTCACAAGCCAGATGACCGGGGTTCGATTCCCCGGCCGGGTGGAGATATTTGGGTGTGTCTCCTTTCACGTGTAGCCCCTGTTCACCTAGCAGTGAGTAGGTACGGGATGTAAATCGAGGAGTTGTGATCCTTGTTGTCCCGGTGTGTGGTGTGTGCCTGGTCTCAGGCCTATCCGAAGATCGGGAACAATGAGCTCTGAGCTCGTTCCGTAGGGTAACGTCTGGCTGTCTCGTCAGAGGCTGCAGCAGATCAAACAGTGAATTACACACACACACAGTCACTCGCTCTCTCCCTCCCCCTCCACGAAAAAATCAAACAACACCAACAACAGTGAATTTTATAGAAACGATGATAGTAGTAGTAGTAGTAGTAGTAGTAGTAGTAATGGTGGTGATGGTGGTGGTAGTGGTGATGCAGTCTGTGGGATCTCTCCTCTGCTGGCAAATTAGGAAAGCGTTTGGCAAGGATCTCGGGACTGAGGAGAGGAAAAGAAACACTTGTTGCTCTTCAAAAATAAGTCAAGAGGTAACTGCAATTCCGTGAGCAAAGAGAAACAGGACTTAATGAAGCGGCACGGTGCTTGTAGTGGCCCAGGAGAGGATCTGTTACTAGTAAACATCACGGGAATGAGAAGACCCACCACCTCCGTCTTCCCTTCACCTCTCAGCTTCGAGTTATTTACAAGCGACTCAAAGTATCGTCGAAGTTTTGGCATCATATCTCGACTACTTTGAACACGCTGCAGTGAGAGTTATTATGATTTTCAAGAGTAATTTCTATGATCCTAATGGGAGTTTTGTATAATTTCTGGATGTAAAGGATTCGACTCAAAGTGTTTTCAAATATTTTAGCGCCATGTGTGCTCCGCTTTGAACACGGTGCAATGGAACTTACTTTCTTAATGTGATTTTGTAATTTTAGTGGCATTTTATTAAGAATTCAGGAAGTACATGAGGGACACAAGATATTACCAAAGTTTCTGTGTTGTATTTCTAACCAGTGAACATGTCGCAGTAAAAGCTGTTCAGATGGCTTCTAAGTCATTTCATGATTCTTGTTGAAGGTTTGTAAGAATCTAAACAATTAATAAGAGACTCACACATTTTCAGAGCTTTGACATCATATCTCTACCAGTTTGAACGAGCTGTACTGAGAGGTACTGGGATTCTCAAAGGTGTTTCCATGATTCCTGTCGTAGTTGAATGAAAATGTGTGTGTGTGTGTGTGTGTGTGTGTGTGTGTGTGTGTGTGTGTGTGTGTGTGTGTGTGTGTGTGTGTGTGTGTGTGTAATTCACCACCACGCTCGCCTGCTGGTCACCCAGCCAGTCTTTCCTATTACGGAGCGAGGTCAGAGCTCATAGATCGATCTTCGGGTAGGACTGAGACCACTATACACTCCACACACCGGGAAAGCGATGCCACAACCCCTCGAGTTACATGCCGTACCTATTTACTGCTAGGTGAAAAGGAGCTACACATTAAGAGGCTTGCCCATTTGCCTCGCCGCTTTCCGGGACTCGAACCCGGACCCTCTCGATTGTGAGTCGAGCGTGCTAACCACTACACTACGCGGTGTGTGTGTGTGTGTGTGTGTGTGTGTGTGTGTGTGCGTGCGTGTGCGTGCGTGCGTGCGTGCGTGCGTGCGTGCGTGCGTGCGTGCGTGTGTGTGTGTGTGTGTGTGTGTGTGTGTGTGTGTGTGTGTGTGTGTGTGTGTGTGTGTGTGTGTGAAAAGGACTCTTGAAAATCTGATCACTTATCTTTATAGCCTTTGGAAGATAGTCCTTATGAACACCAAAACCCTTGATGTATATTCAAACAACATAGCGTCCCAACACTAAGTAAATAGACTGCGATAGAAGTTAGCGTTCGTAAGTTAGTAACATAATAAAATTCTTCATAATCAACATGGGAAAAGTCAAAAGAATAATTCTTATGAACGACCAACGCTCTTCAACTGCCTGCTTTCGTATTTCCTTCTGCCTTTATTGGATCGGTTTCCAGAGAGAAAATCCAAGGAGTTTACCCTCAAATTTTGGATAACGCTTTTTAAATACATACACTGTGTGTGTGTGTGTGTGTGTGTGTGTGTGTGTGTGTGTGTGTGTGTGTGTGTGTGTGTGTGTGTGTGTGTGTGTTACCTAGTTGTATTTACCTAGTTGTAGTTTTACAGGGCCTTGGCTTTACGCTCGTGTGGCCCCGTCTCCATATCTACACTTATCCAATTTTTCTTTAAAACTATGCACACTCGTTGCAGACACCACTTCTTCACTCAAACTGTTCCAAGTCTCAACACATCTTTGTGGGAAACTATATTTTTTAACATCTCTCAGACATCGTCCCTTCCTCAGATTTTTACTATACGATCTTGTGCTTCGAATGTCATATTCTTCTCTCAGGATCAGTTTCTCATTATCCACTTGATTCATTCCGTTAATCAAGTTATAAACTTGTATCAGATCCCCTTTTTCCCTTCTCTGTTCCAGGGTTGGTAAATCCATAGCCTTTAGTCTCTCCTCATTTATGTCATCCCTTCAAATTCTGGAACGATTCTTGTAGCCATTTTTTGTAGTCTCTCTACCTTCCTTATGTGTTTCTTTTTATGGGGGAGTCCACACAACTCCTGCATATTCCAATCTGGGTCTTATTATAGTACTTATCAATGTGTGTGCGCGTGCGTGTGCGTGTGTGTGTGTGTGTGTGTGTGTGTGTGTGTGTGTGTGTGTGTGTGTGTGTGTGTGTGTGTGTGTGTGTGTGTGTGTGTGTGTGTGTGTGTGTGTATTTACCTAGTTGTATTTAAATCTATGCACACTCTTTGCTGACACCACTTCCTCACTCAAACTGTTCCAAGTCTCAACACATCTTTGCGGGAAACTATATTTTTTAACATCTCTCAGACATCTTCCCTTCCTCAGTGTGTGTGTGTGTGTGTGTGTGTGTGTGTGTGTGTGTGTGTGTGTGTGTGTGTGTGTGTGTGTGTGTGTGTGTGTGTGTGTATTTACCTAGTTGTATTTACCTAGTTGTAGTTTTACAGGGCCTGGGCTTTATGCTCGTGTGGTCCCGTCTCCATATCTACACTTATCCAATTTTTCTTTAAAACTATGCATACTCTTTGCTGACACCACTTCCTCACTCAAACTGTTCCAAGTCTCAATACATCTTTGCGGGAAACTAAATTTTTTAACATCTCTCAGACATCGTCCCTTCCTTAGTTTCTTACTATGCGATCTTGTGCTTCTAAAGTCATATTCTTCTCTCAGGATCAGTTTCTCATTATCCACTTCATCCATTCCATTACTCAATTTATAAACTTGTATCAGATCCCCTCTCTCTCTTCTCTGCTCCAAGGTTGGTAGATCCATTGCCTTTAGTGTGTGTGTGTGTGTGTGTGTGTGTGTGTGTGTGTGTGTGTGTGTGTGTGTGTGTGTGTGTGTGTGTGTGTGTGTGTGTGTGTGTGTGTGTGTGTGACACACCAGGACAACAAAGTCACAACTCCTCGATTTACATCCCGTACCTACTCACTGCTAGGTGAACAGGGGCTACACGTGAAGGAGACAACCCAAATATCTCCCCGGCCGGGAATCGAACCCCAGTCCTCTGGCTTGTGAAACCAGCGCTCTAACCACTGAGCTACCGGGCGCGTGTGTGTGTGTGTGTGTGTGTGTGTGTGTGTGTGTGTGTGTGTGTGTGTGTGTGTGTGTGTGTGTGTGTGTGTGTGTGTGTGTGTGTGTGTGTGCTTTTATATTTGTTGTTTGTTTTTAATATTTTTACCTATAACTCTTTTTACAGAAATGAGTGATACTCGTTATGTCTTTTTGAAAGCCAAGTGATTTAATTTTTTGTTGAAATTTATGTGTATTGCTTACACACACTCGGTACATCCTCTGTAAATGTATTTCACTGATATACCGCAGAGTGGAAGTAACATGGGTTTCCAAGGATGCTTCCATAACTGAGGCAATAAGTCAACAAGGATTTTGTTTCGTAATGAGGGAAAGAAAGAATTCAGTGAGAGCTCCAATAATCAATCATGTGTGCGGCCTTTCATAAGGAGACTTATGAGAGATTAAAACCGCGTTCAGAAGGGCTAGTTTTTTTTTTTTTTCTACGTAGGGAAGAGGGCCAGCCAAGGGCAAAAAAAAAAGAAAGTTAGAAAAACGCCCATTTGAGCGCTGGCTCTCCAAAGAGTTCAAAAAGTGCCAAAACAGTCAGCCAGAATTATGGGAGTAAATGCCTCGATACCTCCCTCTTAAAAGAAGACAAGTTGTAGGAATTCGGAAATACAGATGCAGGGAGGGAGTTCCAGAGTTTACCAGTGAAAGCGATGAAGTTTACCAGTGAAAGGGATTATTAGCCGCTAGTGCTGGTGACCTGTATACTACCCCTCTACTTCCTAGTGTACACAGAAAGTTGGTATATTTTCCACTTGCCGGGATACTGGTAAGTTAAGGCTACTTTACTAGCTACATGCTGATCACGTGACCCACTCTCCCGGTGTCACACGTCAACTTTTTGTATTGCCAGACAGTTGTCATCACCTTGCCCCTAGGCAAATATATGGAAAAAGTGGGTTGCAGAAGAAATTTTCAAGTTTTTGGAAAGACACGATAACTGTGAATGTGTGTGTGTGTGTGTGTGTGTGTGTGTGTGTGTGTGTGTGTGTGTGTGTGTGTGTGTGTGTGTGCGCGCGTGTGTGTGTGTGCGCGTGTGTGTGCGTGCGCGTGTGTGTGTGTGTGCGTGTAATAATAACAACAACAACAATAATAATAATAATAATAATAATAATAATAATAATAATAATAATAATAATAAATAATAATAATAATAATAATAATAATTATTATTATTATTATTATTATTATTATTATTATTATTATTATATTATACTAATACTAATAGGAATACTAATAATAATACATGCTGCTGCTGCCACTACTACCACTACTATTACTACTACAACTACTACTACTACTACAACTACTACTACTACTACTACTACTACTACTACTACTACTACTACTACTACTACTACTACTACTACTACTCCTACTCCTACTACTATAGAGAGACTGTGTGTGTGTGTGTGTGTGTGTGTGTGTGTGTGTGTGTGTGTGTGTGTGTGTGTGTGTGTGTGTGTGTGTGTGTGTGTGTGTGTGTGTGTGTGTTTCTAGTGGATGAAGATTACAGGCGTCTCCTCGTTAGAGGATAACACCTGTATTGATAGATCTGCATTGGCTGCCAATTAAAGCACAAATTGAGTACAAGATTAGTGTTATGACTCATCAGGCATTACAGTACAGTCTGGAAAACCTGAGTACTTGAGGAACCTACTGGAAACATTCCACCATGACACTACAATGGAGCTGAGACACGATGCAGACCCATACAGACTACATGAGCCAAGAAATACCCTTGACATGGGATGTCGAGCATTTGCAAGATGCGCACCAAGGATTTACAATAAACTGCCGAGTGATATCAAAGGTTGTGCCAGGATTGATATCTTCAAAAAGAAATTGAAGACATATTTGTTCAATGAAGTTTATGATTTTAACGGCATGGAAATCAAAGACAATTATAGATGCTAGTTGCTTTTGAGGGAGGCTCTGCTGAGCGCTGCCTCGCAGTGGAGCGAAGTCTTGAACAAACACCCCAAGTAACAAGTAACAATTTGGTATAAATGAATATAGAGTTATTTCCCTTCTTGTCTGGTTGTCTTAAAAGTGACGTAGTTTTCGTGGTGAAGGAAAGTTTGTCTCTTTATCAGGTTATATCTTGATATCACTTATTTCATAAAAGCTTCAAGTTATTGGAGAAAAACAATATGAAAGAAATAGATAGCCTACTGGTAATCTCATTTGCAATAAATGATTTTCAATTGTATTCACTGCTGTTCATTCCCACTGTCCTTCATTCAGTATTCAAACAATATTAAGGTGACTGCGGAAAGAAAAAGAAAAGAACAGAGAAAAAATGTATACAGCCTACTCAAATTCAGATGTGCGGAAGACTGGCAGGCCGAAACCGCGTTCGAAGACGAAAAGTTATGTCAGAACAGCCCCGGCGGCTCTGCACGACAGTCTACTAGACAAGCCACCGCAGCGGCCCAGGCAGTACTGACAAAGAACATATCAATCATTGCCGTGGTGCAATACTCAAGTGAAATTCAAAGCGAGACGAAAGACAGAAAAATCTTCAACACCTAGCCAGAGGAACCACGCTGGGGGTTGGTGTGGAGCAACGGCGCACTCTGCAAAACTTTTGGAGAGCCGAGATATACCAGGCGAAGATGAACGGATTTATAGGTATGAACTCATAAATGCTTACACTGAATTAGCTAACAAGAGAGGGAATGAGATGGACAGAGTGCGTGGGAGAGGATAGAGAGACTATGAGGGTGTGCGAGTGAGTGTGTGTCAGTGAGAGGGATAAAAGAGAGTGTACACTGGGTGTGGGAGAGATTGAGGCAGTGTGTGAATGTGTGAGTGAGTGAGTGAGAGGGACAGAGAGAGAGTGGGAGAGAAGGGAGAGTAGGAGAATGTGTGAGTGAGTGTGTGAGTGAGTGAGTGAGAGGGACAGAGAAAGAAAGTGGGAGAGGAGGGAGAGGGAAATGTGAGGAGTTTGTCCGCAGAGTAAGTGAAACGTGGCTGTGTCTCACCCTAGAGTTTGTGAAGAGTGCGTGGACATTATTTGCTGCTTCTGTTGCTACTACTACTACTATTACTACTACTGCTACAACTATTACTACTACTACTACATCTTTTTTTTTATATCCTGGCCTATCGCTCCTGAAGATAACTTGAAGAGTATTGGAAGCGCTGTTCAGCTTCCAATCATTAGTGGCGTAGGCAATTTCATTGATAGTGGTACCCATATTAGGTCCCATATCACCATCAAAGCGCATCTTTGGTGTAACCACCTAGAACAGCGTTTCCGAACCTTTTCCGACCATAGCATCCCCTGTTGTCATGTCTAAGGAGTCCAGCACCTCTAATTAAAATGTTGTTATTATAAGGATAAAAGAAAGTGAAGTGTGTGCATCACTTCCCAGCATCCCCTATAATTGATTTCAGCACCCCCAAAGAGTGCTAGCACCGCAAGTTGGGAAACGCTGACCTAGACCCTGGGTATCATGGTGACATGGAGGTGATTTTAAACTACTCGACAAATGGCAAAGTGTCAAGGCGATACTTGGTGGATTTGAACCTACGCGTGGACGTCTGCCCGATCCCACGCTCACCACCTTATCCACTACGCCACCGCCTCCCTCTCTCTCTCTCTCTCTCTCTCTCTCTCTCTCTCTCTCTCTCTCTCTCTCTCTCTCTCTCTCAAAATCATAACACCATGGTACAGTACATATATATTATAAAGTATATGATAAATAGATAAATGAATAAATAAATAAATAAACAACCACGATTTTCCGCGATACGATTTTCGACGATAATATTTTTCTTACGATGCGTTTCTCCACAATTCGATTTTCCACGATAATATTTTCCACGATTCGATTTTTCCACGATAATATTTTCCACGATAATAGTTTCTGCGATATAATATTTTCCACGATTCGATTTTTCCACGATAATATTTTCCACGATAATAGTTTCTGCGATGCGATTCTCCTCGATAATATTTTCCACGATTCGATTTTTCCACGATAATATTTTCCACGATAATAGTTTCTGCGATGCGATTCTCCTCGATAATATTTTCCACGATTCAATTTTTCACGATAATATTTTCAACGATGCGTTTTTCCACGAAGCGATTATTCGATAACGAAGCGGTCGATAACGGTGGTTGGTACTGGGCCGAACCCTTCCTCCCCAAGGGTCCATTCCAATCCCGAGTGTGTGAGAGCAGTGACGAGGCAACCTTGCCGCGCCTCACACGGATCGCCATGAGCAATGACCCACCACACACCACGCCCCAGCCACTGTCATGAAGTGAGTCCTCTCACCAGTAGAGGTCCCTCCTCGTCCTGCCAATGTCTGGTGCATAACGTACAGCGTGCCACACCACACCCCAGACACTGGCATGAAGGAGCCCTTTCACCCCTGAAGGACCCCTCGTACTGCCAGTGTCTGGTGTATGGCGCCCAGCGTGCCACACACCACACCCCAGCCACTGACATGAAGGAGCCCTTTCACCCCTGAAGGACCCCTCGTACTGCCAGTGTCTGGTGTATGGCGCCCAGCGTGCCACACACCACACCCCAGCCACTGTGAAGGAGCCCTTTCACCCCTGAAGGACCCCTCGTACTGCCAGTGTCTGGTGTATGGCGCACAGCGTGCCACACACCACACCCCAGCCACTGACATGAAGTGAGTCCTCTCACCCCTGAAGGACCCCCTCGTCCTGCCAGTGTCTGGTGCATGGTGCACAGCGTGCCACACACTACGCCCCAGCCACTGGCATGAAGTGAGCCCTCTCACCTCTAAAGGACTCCCCTCGTACTGCCAGTGTCTAGTGCATGGTGCACAGCGTGCCCTCGTTCATGGCGATTTATTCAGCCCAGTGCTACCACAATCAAGAGACACCCTCCACCAGACTCTATGGAAGGAGCTCTTATTTCCCTATAAGGACTCCCCCCTCTGGTCAACATCTGGTGAATGGTAGACATTGATCCCTTGCTTATGGCAACTCCTTGCCTAGTATGAGGCACTGCAAGTGGATGATTATCACTAAAGCTTGAGGCCGCAAAGGAATAGAAGGACCTGCTGCCAGTTCTCTGCCTTGGGCCCCAGGCTGGACCCAACAGCCACCTTCTCCTTCCAGTGCGGCGCCCAAGGCCGTCACGGCCCTCAACAAATTTTGGCCGAAACTTTTTTCGATCTTCATTTAGATTTTGATCCGAATAGAAAATCATCGATTGCAAGTGAAAAAACGAGGGTGTTTGAAAATTGTGGAGAATTAAGGTGATCAGTGAAACAAGACAAGGCAGCTTTGCATCGCTTAATATAATATAAGGAGTGTGTACCTTGCACGTCTGTTGCCCGTGAATATCATGGTGCACATGTTCCTAGATGCCTGGATAGAGCCAGTAATGCATTGGCGGCTGCCTACTTCATGGCGGACTTTAGAAGATCAAGTAGATTTCTGGACAGGGAGGATGAGTGGACGTAGTAAACATGTATACAAGAACTGCCACGTGTTGATCCATTTCATGTTCTGATTTTCTTATGTCCTTGATTTTTTTTTTTTTTCTTTTTAACCACAACATTCTGTAATTATAGGGAAAAAAGGAAGGCATGAAGGGGCAAGATGAAATGTTTTGTTTTTATGCTGCTGCTGCTGCTACTACTACTACTACTACTACTACTACTACTACTACTACTACTACTACTACTACTACTACTACTACTACTACTACTACTACTACTACTACTATTACTACACACAACAACAACAACAACAACACAACAACAACAACTACTACTTACTACTACTACTACTACTACTACTACTACTACTACTACTACTACTACTACTACTACTACTACTGCTACTACTGCTGCTGCTACTGCTGCTGCTGCTTTACAACAACAACAACAAACAACAACAACAACAACAACTGCTGCTGCTGCTACTACTACTACTACTACTACTACTGCTGCTACTACTGCTGCTACTGCTACTGCTGCTACTACTACTACAACTGCTGCAACAACAACAACAACTGCTGCTGCTGCTACTACTACTACTGCTGCTGCTACTACTGCTACTTACACAACAACAACAACTGCTGCTGCTGCTGCTGCTGCTACTGCTGCTGCTACTGCTTACAACAACAACAACTACTACTACTGCTGCTGCTACTACTACTACTGCTGCTGCTGCTGCTGCTACTACTACTACTACTGATGCTGCTGCTGCTGCTGCTACTGCTACTGCTACTACTACTGATACTACTGCTGCTGCTGCTGCTGCTGCTACTGCTACTACTACTACTACTACTACTACTACTACTACTACTACTACTACTACTACTACTACTACTACTACTACTACTACTACTACTACTACTACTACTACTACTACTGTCGGATGCCCACATCATAACTGAAATATGACGAAACAAGAAATAAAGAAAACATCGATGTATGTTAGTTTGCCAGTACGCTGTGTGTTTTCGCACACAGCCATAAAAGGGATTAGAATGGGCAGGAAGGTGAAAAGGAAACAGTTAATAACCCAGGCCAGCCCAGGTCAGGTAAACATCCTGTGATGTTATTGTTGTTCTCAGATATTGTTGATACCACACACGTGGAGATTACGTAACCTTGTACTCGATTTGTGAACGGTACATTTGAGGTGCGTGTTGTGCAGGTCAAGACACGCCCCAATCAGTTCCTGAAGGGAAATTGTAGAGGCATGAGGCAGAGAGAGACGAGAGCGTAAGTATGTGTGTCTAAATAGTATTGAATGTATGATACTTAGCATGAGGAGGATAAACACCACTGAATAAGCAAATTAACAAGAAGAAAACCGATTCAAACAACCTGGAGAAAATCGGCTTAAGGAAGAAGATCGAATGGAAGATATAGAGTGAGATGGAGGGATGGAAGTGTAAAGAGTCTCAGGAAGATGCAAGGGACAGAAACACTTCGAGGAAACTCAAGCATGGCACCGACCCTTCACTCTAGGAAAACAGGAAGAGAGAAAAAAGAGAGTAACAGAGAGAGATAGGAAAGGAAAAAAATCAAGAACACCAAATATCTAAGACGAATAGAGAAAGATGAAAAACCCCAGCAAACATCAAAGGGGCGAGGAACAACAATATCATTAAACCTTCAATCATTTCTTAACTAGGTATCATGTTTTCCTTAAAAATCAACTGGTCTGACACACTGCTCCTTACTCTTGACTCACCTCCAAACATTACACAGACCAGAAAAGACAAAATATTCTTTTTACATCCATCTATGATTCCTTTCTCTTCAATGCTTATATTTCCTTGCTACTAGAGCCGTGAATTTCGCATATCACAGTAACAAGAGTAAGGAGCGAGGAGCAAAAAGAACAGCATATATTTAAGGTGAGTGGCTGGTTGGGTGCGTGTGAGTTTGAATGGAATGACAAGGTGAGGGAAAGGACCTGAGGTAAAGCAGAAAGAAAAGATGGAAAGAAGCATTGCAGATGAGAGTATGCTTCACTGGGTACTGCTGGGAGAGAGAAAAACTGAAGGAAAGCAAACGTGAATTTTAACTTTCTCCAGTGGTAAGGGAAGGGACCACCACCACCACCACCACCACCAAAACCACCACCAGAACCACCACCACCACCACCAAAACCACCACCACCATCACCAAAAAAACATAGCAGAGAGAACACTACCCTTCCTGATGAGAGAGAGAGAGAGAGAGAGAGAGAGAGAGAGAGAGAGAGAGAGAGAGAGAGAGAGAGAGAGAGAGAGAGAGAGAGAGAGAGAGAGAGAGAGAGAGAGAGAGAGAGAGAGAGAAACATTTGAAACATTTTATTTTCCCATACAACAACAAAAATATATATATATATATATATATATATATATATATATATATATATATATATATATATATATATATATATATATATATATATATATATATATATATATATATATATATATATATATATATATATATATATATATATATGGATATAATCACAAAACAAACATTGTCCTATATGGGAGGCCTTTTAAAACAAAGCTTTTGGGCAACAATAAGAAAATTTTAAAAAATAAATAAAAACTAGATAAAATACAATAAAATAAATAAAATAAAAAAAACTATGGAAATTGACACAATAAAATGGAAGTCAATGTACAGGATCCTGAATCAATGAAGTAATAATACATAAAGCATTACCTAGTGATAGTAATAAAAATAGTAGTGGTGCTAGTAATGATAACAATAGTAACAGTATGGTAATGATAGTAATGCTAATATTAATTACAGAATAATATAGTATTAGTAATGACAATAGTAAGTGTTGAGAATCAACAGTAAAAATGTTTATAAATGATACATGAGATGAAAAGTTGACCTGACAGTTAGATAGTGACAATAAGGTAATGCAAGTAATAAAAACGTTGATTACAAAATGCTATAGAATTGATTATAACAATATTGAAAAGAGTTGAGAATTGATTGCAACAATGATTAAAAACAATACATGATGGGTAAAGTTGAATTAGTAAGTAGATAGTATGTATTTTTTATATCTATTCTTGAATGTGTTGAGTGATAGAGCATCTTGAATTTGTTGTGGAATGGTGTTCCACATTAAAGGTCCTAGATAAGCTGTTGAGTGTTCAAACTTAGAAAGACGATGGAGGGGCAGTCTTAGATTATCACAGTGACGGCTACTAAAATCATGAGATGGAAGAAGGTTGCGTCTATCTGTTTTACTGAAATACATAAATGAGGCTATCGCAAGGTTAGTTATATCACTTAGTTTTAGCAGCCTGGTTTGTTTAAAAGGGGATTTGTATGTTCTAGATACCTGCTATTTGTTAATTCTGACAATCTTTCTTTAATTGTAAATTAAGTGGGATAAGGAAGGTAGGGTATGTGGTGCACCATATAGGGTTACAGTGGGTTAATAGAGAATAAATATGGGCATAATAGACAGATTTCAGGACATCCAAGGGCATTAGATCTTTAATTTGGTATAATAAGGTTATGTGTCTTGAAATTTTGAGTGTTAAATTATTAATGAGGTGTTTGAAAAGTAAAGAGTCATCATAAAAAACACCAAGGAAATTAATCTTATTAGTTTTAGTAATTACTTGATTGTTTATGTATATGTTGGGTAAATTTATGGTTTTGTTTGTTGTAAATAATATGTAATGGGTTTTGTTTGGATTAATTGTAAGTCTGTTGCAGAGGCACCACTGATATAGTTTACTTAGTTCATTATTGGCGCTATGTGCTAGATGAGTAGGATTTGGTCCACTGAAATATAATGTCATGTCATCAGCAAATAATAAAGTTTTAGATTCTGAAAACATATTTGAAATGTCATTGATATATATTAAGAATAAGACGGGTCCCAAGACACTTCCTTGTGGAACACCAAGAGTAACTCAAGCAGGGGCTGATTTTTTTACCACAAAAGTACAGTATGTTGTTGTCTATCATTTCAATAATCTTTTAGCCATGAAAGTATTGGACCACGGATGCCATAATGGTGTAATTTACTGATAAGAATGTTGTAGTTCACAGTATCAAATGCTTTGGCAAAGTCAATAAAAAAGGATAAGACAGAGAGTTTGTTATCTATGGCTGAAAAAACATCATTAGAAAATGTATTTAAGAGCAAGAAAGTGCTACGCTTACACCTAAAGCCAAATTGAGAAGGATTGAAAATGTTTTTGGATTCAAAATATTGTATCAAGTAAGATTACATAAAACTTTCAAAAATTTTGGAGAAAACATTAAGTTGAGAGATAGGTCGATAGTTTTGAGGTACATCTTTAGGACCAGACTTGTGAATGGGTGTGACGTTAGCTGTTTTTAGCATGGAGGGAAACTTACTATTTGCAACTGATTGATTAAATAATATAGTCAAAGGAAAAGAAACAAGTCCGAATATCTTTTAATTATTGAGGCTGATATATCATATACATCTGAATTTTTGTTTTTAAGGGATTGTATTACTGCATTCATTTCAAAGGTGGTGATGATAGGAAGTACCATAGAGTGTGGATAGTTACTTTTAAGATATTTCAAGGGGTCGGTACAGGAGTATGGGAGGTTGTTATCAAGTTCTGGTGCTATTCTGGAAAAATAATTACTGAATGCTTCGGAAATGTCTGACGGATGTTTAAGTAAAGTGTTTTGGTAAAACAAGGTGTTAGTAGTGGATCTGTTTCGAGTGTTGCCTTGAAGCTCATTAATTATTTGCCATATTTCTTTTATATTGTTTTTAAAGTTTGTAAAGATCTGACGGTAGTAATTAGTTTTAGCTGATCGAACTACTCCAGTTAGAAGATTTCTATATTGTTTAAAAGCATCATGTGTAATTGTTCCTAATTTATACATTTTAAATAGTTTACATTTGTATTTAATAGAGATCAGTATACCAGTAGTGAGCCAGGCATTTTCCAATCTTTTAGATGTTACATATTTGGTTTTAATTGGTTTTAATTGGGAAACACTTGTTGTAATAATCATAAACAATATCATGGAGTAAATCAAAATTGTCATTTATGTGTGAAAGGTGAGTAATTCTTCCCAATTAATCTTTTGTAATTCATTATGGAATAGTTCATAGTTAGTGTTGTTCATAACTCTAACGATGACCTTGTGCTTATCATTAATATCAATTTGGTGAATTATGTTTATGAAGATAGGGAGGTGGTCTGACATAGAATAGTGAATAATTCTAGATAAGGAAGGAGGTGTGAAATTGGTCCAGATGTGATCCAGGAGTGAAGGTTGACCAAGAGTGGGATTATCAGGGAATCTTGTGGGTTTAAATATATGTGGAAAATAATATAGAATTTGCATAGTATTAAGGAACACATTGGTTGCCTGATGAGTTGAGTGTTCAAGTAAATTAATGTTAATATCTCCTATTATGATTGATTTGTTAAGTCTAAAAATATCATTATTGAATAAGTCAAGCATAACATCTGTAAATTCTTCAACAGCAATATGTTTACTATTGGGCCTATATATAACTGAGATGATAAATTTTGAATTTTCTAGTTCAATTTTGACAGAGTAAATTTCAATATTGTAATTAATAAAACTAAACTGTGTCAGTGTATCTGCCTTTAACTCACATTTAACAAAGATAGTAATTCCTCCATGTTCTCTATTGGTTCCTACTAAATGAAATGAGTCTTAACCCTCCAAGGAATACAAATGTTTGGTGTAATCTTGTAGCCATGTTTCTGTAATTGCTATGATGTCAGGTGGTTTTGGTAGGCAACTGAGGAAAGATTTAAGACCATCAAAATTTTTGTGTAAGGACCTAATATTAATATGAATAAGATTTAAATAATTGTTATCCAACGAGTGTATGGCAGAGGAGTAATCGTCAAAACTGAAGTAGCTAGCTACTTTGAGAGTGAATTAATATCTTGATAACCAGAGATTTTATCTATTACACTTAATTCTAGGTTAGAGTTATTATATTCATTGTTCACAATGTAAGCTTCATATAATGATCTGTACAAATTTTCCATGAGGTGTTAACTTCTTGCCTACAGGGGAAAAAAAAAAAAAAGGATAATGTTCAAAAGAAATAGAACTCTATACTGTCTACAGGTATGTAAGGAGAATATAGAAAAGAAAGATATTTACACATTTAAATAATATATCAATGGGTAGTCAAGCTTTAAGAAATAATGGTATCACTGCACAATAAACATCATAAAATACAAAAAATAGCAAAAATTACAATATTTGAGTACCCCAAGTGAAAGTGATGATGGTACATTGAGATAGGGAAGATAAAGTAGTGGTGAAGTAAAAGATAATGGTGAAGTAATAAAGCAAAAGTAGTGGTGAGGTAGGGAGGTGAAATAGTGGTGAGGTACAGAAGATAAGGAATTGATGAAGCAAGGAAGATAAATTAATAGTGAGGTATGGAAGGCAAGTTTGTGGTGAGGTAGGGAAGGTAAGGTAAAGTTATGATGATGTAGGAAAGATAATGTTGTGTTGAAGTAGGGAGGATCAAGAATTGTTGAAGTAACAGGGAAGGTAAAGTTGTGGTGAAGAAGGGAAAGTAAGGTTCTAGTGAGGCAGGGGAGGTAAACAAGTGTTGAAGTAGGGAAGGAAAAGTAGTAATGGGGTAAAGTAGGGAAGGAAAACTAAGTATTGAGGTAGGGAAGGCAAAGGAGTGATGAGGAATTGAAGTAAAGAAGTAGTAAGTAAGGAAGGAAAAGTGATAGGAAGGTATTGAAAGTAAAACAGTGGAGAACTAAGGAAGGTAAAGTTATGGTGGGGTAAGGGAAGTAAAGAAGTGATAAAGTAGGGTAAGGTAATAGTGGTGGAGTAGATCAAATAAAGTAGTGGTGAGGTAGAGAAAGAAAAGCTATGGTAAGGTAGGGAAGGTAAAATTATGGTAAGGTAGGGAAGGTAAATTTATGGTGAGGTTAGGTGAGGTTAAGGTAGGTTAGGTAGCAGAGAAAATAAAGCTATGGTGGGGTAGGGAAGGTAAAGTGAGGTAGGGGAGGTAAAAGGTGTGGTGAGGTGGGGGAGGTTGGTCAGTGGAGAGGTAGGGAAAGTAAAGTTGTGTGAGGTAAGGAAGGCAAGATCATGAATAAATAAAGCTGAGGAAGAGGAGGTAAAATACAGATAGAAGAAATAAAGTAGAGGTAAAGAAAAACAAAAGAAGGAAGGACAAAGTCAGAGGTTAGGTAAGGAAAGCACATATCTTATCATATAAATAGGCATTATTCATAATCCATAAGTATAGCATATGTAACTCACTACAATAGACTACCTTGAATTTACATATTGTTTAAATATAGGATATCTGTCTAAGAAATTTCCCGAGTTTCATCAGACACAATGATTTCTTTCTGATTTAAGTTTTTTAGTTTAACATAAATTTTGCCGTCCTGCGTATAACAATGCTGGAATAGGTCTCTATGCTGCCTCCTTAAATCGCAAATTACCTTAAACAGAGATCGACGCTTAGGTGTCAGGCTTTCATTGATATGTAGATTTGGTTTCACAGTTAAACAAGCCTTCATTATTTCATCTCTCTCTCTCTCTCTCTCTCTGCTGTGTAGTTTGACTATAATGGGTCTTTTTCAGTTTTGGGAATTTCTTGAACCTAGCCTATGAGCTACATTTATGTCCGATTGTGTAATGTTTATATGCAGATTATCTTTGATAGCTCTTATCACCACTTCTGTACTGTTGTCACTTGGGCTTTCCTGTGGCAATGCAGGACCACCAACAATAACTGTGTCTCTTCTCTCATATTGATTTATATCATCTATTTGATTTTCTAATTGTGTGACTATTTTCCAGTTTTGTTATTTGGCCTTCTGCCTGATTTATTTTATTATCTTTGTGGCTGACCATTATTTACATAGCTTTCACTATGGAGCTCACTATCTGCTTACCTTCTGATGAGATGTTGGTGATGTCACTGGCGATGTCAGCTGATGAGGCAAGTGTAGAGAGTGTAGCAGTCTGCCCAGATATTACAGATGAAGATGGAACAGGCTCCGTTAACAAAAAAGACTGCAATAGGATTGGCAGCAAGGATTCTATATGCCTTGATTGGCAGTATGAACCGTCTTGGTGGTCTCATTACTCGTCTCGGGATTCGGGAACGTTGGGCAGGGGTGACTGCTGCATAGGAAGTTTGGGCCTGTTCGGAGTATTCCCACCAAGCCGAGCGGGCTTCCCTGCATCCTGGGTTTGTTGTCCCCTTGTCTTCATGATCCTGCTGTGGACAAATCACTACGGCAGGAATTTTTCAACAATAAGCAGTTTTGACGAGGATATGAAATTATCGTTGGTTCCTTGCTATTGTTGTGATGACGTCACAGACTGGCACCGTGGTAAGGGAATTGTAGGTATATCTTATCACTTTCCCATTAATATACTTTTATTACACGATGCTGTGTATGTCAGGATTGAGTCATACCTGAAGAGAGAGAGAGAGAGAGAGAGAGAGAGAGAGTGTGTTTGTTACTAGATTTGTTATTAAATTACCCATTTGTTTGTTGCTAGATTTGTTAACTAACTGCCTGCAAATTTGCTAGATTTACTCCTTGTTTCTTTGTGGGTACTTTATCAGAGTGCCTTTATATTCCCTCAACCTCAAGTCTCCTGATTTGCTAAGTATCTTTTAGTGATGAGGTTTTGTTCCCAGATTAGCTATAGGTCACAGAACTTAGGAGTGAGTGAAGAACTTCTCTTCGACTCATCCTCAGGAAAGAAAAAAATGCACTCACACTATCAATCTTTTCAAAGACTACAGAGATTCCTAGTCAGGTTTTCAAAAGTATTTGTTCTTATAATAACACATAAATTTTGTTAATCTGTCTCTGGAACAGTAAAAACGTCCTTAGAAGTTTTTTTAAAGTAGTGAAGATGTGAACAACAGTGTTTCAGAATCTGGCCACAAGTGTATCTGAGGCTCGGGACAACCACCTGGACACCTGTGTAATTTAGGTTAATTAGCCCCGTCACTGTGATACCCATCAATTCAAGGTATTAGAACCAATGATATTCCTTATAAGTATCACCAGAAAATTAGAAAAAAAAGAACTGACTAATTTCTAACCAGTGTAATGTTTGGAGGAGGCTGTAGACCAGGAAGAAATACCTCAGAGTGGCTAATAATTAGTAAAAAAAAATAACTTGATCTGATAAGAAAAGTCAATATAAACAGGATATGATTTTTTTTTTTTTTTTTCGGTGAAGGAATGATAGGAACGGCACCTTGCCCTCAGCGACTCAGCGTGCGTCAGCAGAGTGAGGCAGATACCGCGTGCCAGTCAAGCGAGGCTCCAATGTCGCCGTGAAGGGAGGAAATGGCACGCCTTGCCCAATTACCTGTCGGTGCTTGATGACGCTGGTGACTCGGCACTTCTCTTTCCCTTAATTTCCTCATGTCGTGGTGGAAAGGAAGTGTCTAAATTCCTCTCGTCTCGGGAAAACTAGCCCACAATCTGTGTTCCTGTGCTGTGTCTGGGAAAGTGTTAGGCTGAATACATTCCATTGTAGTGTCTGTCACAGCACTTCCTATCCTTAAAACAACGCCAACATGAACATGGTGACACTTCTCCATGTGAGAGTGCTACTAGCCATTGTAATAAAAAAGACTTACGCGAAAGCTCACTGAGGTGCCAATCTCTCTCTCTAAAAAGAAAAGAAAAAAAAAAAAACGTGTCTTGACACCTCCCCTTTGAAAGAGTTAAAATTATAACTGGGAAATACAGACTCACAGAGGCAGGGAGAGCGTTCCAGAATCTGCCAGGAAAAAGAATGAAAGATTGTGAATACTGGTAAACTCTTGCATAAGAGAGGATAACAATGGAATTAAGAAAAAATAGGTGTTGTGCTACGAGGTTAATAATAATAATAATAATAATAATAATTATTATTATTATTATTATTATTATTATTATTATTATTATTATCATCATCATTATTATTGTCACTTATTATCATTATTATTATTATTATTATTATTATTATTATTATTATTATTATTATTATTATCATTATTATTGTCACTGTTATTATTATTATTATTATTATTATTATTATTATTATTATTATTATCATTATTATTGTCACTGTTATTATTATTATTATTATTATTATTATTATTATTATTATTATTATTATTATTATTATTGTTGTTATTATTATTATTATTACTATTGTTATTATTATTATTATTATTATTATTATTATTATTATTATTGTGAATATTATATTAATAATTTCATTTTGCCTTTTCTAAGTTGCTAATGTATTTTTAACAGTCCTGAACAAAAATAAGATACGAAGAAAAGAAAAAAAACATGCAATTATAGAAAAAATATTTAAAAGTCAGAGTCTATAGTGATAAGCATTCCTAACGGGCACTGTATTGCATGTACGAATTCTGGCGCAGTGTTGACGGGGAGGCTGACAGAGTGCCGTCGTGAAGTGTGACTAAGACTGTAGCTCCCTTAGTCTTGTCAAGGCTGCGAGTGTTCATGTGATATGAAAGTGAGCAAAATGAGAACGTCTTCATCTCGATTTCCTGAAAAAGATAGGAAAAGACACCTCGACAGCTTATCTACGATGTGATATCCAGCTTCAGTCAATTCTAATTTGAGATATCATTTGTCATCGAAGTCTTGGGAAATATTCATAATGTTGTAAATAATGTTTGAATTTTCCAAGCGTCCTTACATCTCGCAGCTCAAGTCAAGGGTTAATTCAAATGAGGTACAAAAAAATGTCCCTCTCACGTGCTTGTCCTTAAGGATTAGAGCCAAAATAAGTATGTGAAATTGGAGAAATGTCTTGGCAGGATAAAGCAACTGCAGCAAAAATTATCTTCATCAGCTATTGATTTCTGCAGGTGACACGCCGGGCTGCGGGACACTGCTTCGCTTTAATTGCTGCAGTCGAAAAATATCTGCTGATTTTTGCTCCCGACCTCCCAGCAACTTTTCCTTTCTTTCTTCCTTCCTTCTTCCTTCCTTTCTTCCATCCCTCCTTCCTGGATCCTTCTTACCCTCCACCCTCTCTTCGTTCACTGTTCTTTTTTATATATATTTTTAAGTGGGCTCATTTTTCTTCCTTATCTCTTCTCCTTTCTTACTTTTCTCTCCTGATTCTTTATTTTCCTTCATCATCTCTTCTTCTATTGTTTTTTGTTCTTTTCTCAAGTGGTGGGCGTACTTTCTTCCTTATCTCTCCTGTCTTTTTTTCTCATCTCTATCTCCTCCTCCTCCTTCTCCTCCTCCTCCTCCCCTCTTCTCCTCTTCCTCCTCCTCCTCCTCTTTCTCGAACTTTCATTTTTTTTTTTTTTTTGCCCTCCTCTCATTCCTTATTTAACCTGTCTCTCTTGTGCCCTGCCTGTGATTGCCGCGACCAGGTCAGAAAATGCTGGACACTCTCACTAGCCTTGGCTGCGCCGTAAAGTTGGTTCCCGCCACCATCCCTCCTTGGACCTTTAATTAATCTCCCTCAGGTTGTGCTTCGGTGTACCGGAACATTCAAATAGCCCAAAGTCCGATATGAATCGCTCTGTTTGCTAGAAATTTTAAGGTTTTTATTATTTTGTTCATGTTTGTGTAATGATGTAGTTTTTTTTATGTGGCATAAAGGAAAAACTCTACATGTATAAAAGGCTCCAAAGAGGGTGATCAAAAACGGTTATGCAAAAGTTAAGGATACGTAATTTGTCTTGAAGCCTCAGACATCATCGCAACACACAACAGAGCACAGAGGAAGAATACAAGGATAGCGAAAGTCTACAAAGGAGTCTACAGTACACAAGGCAGGTCCTGAGCATTCAAAACTCGCGAAGCTGCCAAATATCTATTCATTTCATACTTTTCTATTTAGTTTCTTTCACTCCTTTACCAGAAAGCAAGCAGCAGCAACAGCAGACTCACAGGCTCCTTAGTGATCTGTTTGGCAAGTTTTGTCTGATGTAAGCTGCGATGAATTCAGAATTCAGAATTCAGAATTTATTTCCATTATACATGGCTATTCTTTACATTAATAATATTGTAAAGAAGGGAGGGTAGAGGTGGCCACGGTGAACGCCAGTTTGGGCAGGAGACGAGGAGTGACGTCAGGCGAGAAAGGAGAGAGAAGCGGGCCCGGTGGGTTTTGTCCGTAGAGAAGCGCTTAACTAGACGCGCCCCACTTTGCTCTTCCTGTGACTCGCCTTGCCCAACACCCGGGTAGCTTGAGGACTTGAGTGAGCAGCTGTGAAGTCTACTGGGAAGTGATGAAGCTGTGCTGTACGACGGAGAAGAGTGCTGCCAGGTTTTCATAGCTGAAGGAGCTGTGCCGTGCCGTTCGTTCCCACGTGGCCTCCCGCCTTTGTGTTACGCCTATTGATGCCTGACTAACTGTGAGGGAGTGTTCTGGTTAACTGGATGGTGTTTATCTGCCCTCCTGCTGACAAGGAGGATGTGAGTAACCCTGGGGCCAGGCCCTCGAGTGACAGTGACTGGGCACAGTGAACTTGTGCCTTGTTATGTACCGGTCTTGTGTACCTACGAATGTATGTGTTAGTGAATAAAGCCTTCAAATTGACCCTAGTGCCTGTCTGTCTGCCTGTCTGCCGAGTAACTTGCCTGTGAGTTCCTGCCCACCGCTCAACACGCGACATTGGCTACCGAACTATACGCCCCGTGAGTATCTCGTTTCTTTAAAAGCCCTGGTGCCTCTGCCGCGCTGTTGAGGAGTTGCCCTGATCAGCGGTGAATAATGGTGGATAATAGAATAAAACTGTGAAGCAATCAAATGTTTAAAATGGCAAGGGATATTTTGGTTGAAAGTAAGATTAGGAAAATCTGAGATAACATGATTATCAATTGTCACTGTTGGAATTGTTTGCATAAATGTTAATTTTCGAGACGCTTTTTGAGATTAGGTAGGGAGATGGAGTGGTTAATTAATTTCATTAGGGAAACAGTTCCAGAGGGTGGCTGCAGCCACCTGGAAGGATCTGTTTCCCAAGCAGGTGTTACAGCGGGAACACAGAGTTCTTCTGTTTGTCTGGTGTTGACATTCTGGGCTCACATGTCGCTTACTGCGAAGAGTGGAAACAACCAATTCGAAACATTTGTATTGATCAAGTTGTATGTTATAGTTACCAATTCAAGTTTAGATTTGTTTTTAATCTTTAGCCATCCCAACTCTTTCAGATAAGGAGTGATATGCTTGCTTGTGGCAGCTCCTCTTACAGCAACTTGACCAGCAAAATTTTTGTACATGTGTGGTTTTAGTAGAGTTGGTTGTTCCCAAGATATAATATTGTTATTCTTGTGTTTTGTTAAGATTCCTTTAATCTGTTGATGTATTATTGTTATTCTTGTGTTTTGTTAAGATTCCTTTAATCTGTTGACATCCATTATTGTACCATATACTTTCTTACTTATTTCGTTAATGTATGTAACAGTAGGTGACTGTCGAAGTGTACACCCAGGTTCTTTAGAGATGTGCTGGAGGTGATAACGTTGACGTCCACTTTCATGTGTGTGTCATGTGGGCTCTTTGACTGGAGCCCGCTTGGCCCTATGAATATACATTGAGTTTTTTTTTTTTTTTTTTTTTTTTAGCGTTGAGCATTAAACCATTTTTATGAGAATATGTTTTTTGCTAATTTTACAGTTACTCCATTTTTGTGCATCAAATAATTAATGTCATTCATATTACCTGTGTGGATAAACTGAATGGTTTTACAATTTGGCAGGAAGCACAAAAGATCACTTACATATATAATGAAGAAATGTGACCGATGCTGACCGTTGAGGCACACCATAAGTAATATTTGTTTTGTCTGACACTGTATCGTATTGTGTCCTGTCACTGAGGTAGCTGTGGAACCAGAAGGGATCAATGTTTAACTTGAGGAGCTTACATAGCAATATCGAGTGAGTAACGCTTTCAAATGCTTTTAAAAAGTCACAGAGTGTTACTTAAGAGATTTTCTTGTTATTCATATTTGCATATAATTTGTTAGTGTTAGTAGATCAGATGTAGTTGATAGGTTAGATCTGAAGCCATTTAGTATTATTTACCAGGTTGTTTGTTTCTGGGGGTGAATTAACTGGGCAGATATTATATATATATATATATATATATATATATATATATATATATATATATATATATATATATATATATATATATATATATATATATATATATATATATATATATATATATATATATATATATATATATATATATTTATTTATTTATTTATTTATTTATTTATTTATTTATTTATTTATTTATTTATTTATTTATTTATTTATTTTTTTTTTTTTTTTTTTAAAGAAGGAGGAGATATATGGGACGATAATTACACGATTCATTGGCATTTTCAGACTTAATGATCGACACCACTTCAGAGTGTGTCCATGCTGTAGGGAAAACACTTGTAGCTATTGATGTATTGATAATGCAAGTCAAGTAAAAATAATTACTGAAAGAGGGTCTTTTAAGTATCTCAAAGGGATGCCATTTGACCCAAAAGAGTTTATCATGTGTGCTGTGGTAATAGTAATAGTTTGCCAGTCCGCGGGTTAAGGTCGAAACAAGCAGACTGGATTTGTGTCAGCGTGAGTCAGTGTGAATTAGGTGTGGTATTTCGGGTGAATCACTGAGACATTGCTGGGATTTCTCAAACGTATCCTTTTCCGACTTTAGCAAAAACAAAGTACTTAAATAATAAGATGTTTGTTTCATATTCTTCTTGTCTTCAGTGTTGCATTATGGCTTAGCCTTGTTTTTGTAATTCTTAATTATTTATCTGATAGTCTTCCATATAGCTTTGCAGTTGTTTTTATTATTATTATCAAATCTTCCGTTATAATGATTTGATTTAGAGCGGTGAATCAGTCCTTGAACTTGTTTCTTTAAGTTTTCATAGGTAGTCTTTAAGCTAATATTATTTAGTTTTTTTTTCAACTCTTTCAGGACAATATATTTTGTTGAATCACGGTTTTCAGCTTCTCAGTCATCCATGAAGCAAAAGGTATTTTAATTCCTTGTGTCACAAAGGTTGCGCATAAATCTAAACATTTCGTAATAACTTTATGAAATCAAAGTCAACGGTACTAAGTCTGAAATGCACTGGAGTTTTTATGATTCTTATCCTATTTGATTCGCCCCATTTAGGCATGTGTTTATTGTTAGATTCGATTTGGTACTTAAATTGTGGTAGCATTGCGGGGGAAACTACCTGACATACATATATCTTCATATCACAGATTTTTTTCTTTGAGGTCACTTACCAACCCGCCTAACACATCCAAAATTTTCTCGCTGGGTAACTCATCGAGAATGTCGTTAACATTACAATGAATTACACATTCGATAGAAATCCTCTCAAGTTTTTAAGCAATCCAGCTTTCGAGTTGGTCAACATTTGCGCCGTGTATGATTCCATATCGATGATTCGTTGCTGTAGTGACCTCATGGTCTCATATGCAATCTTGACTTCGTCATTCAGTAGCTCGATCTCCAAGTCCTTGGTAGGTAATCTATATTTGATATTGTCAATGTCGAAGGCCAGTTTTTTTTTTTTTTTTTTTTTTTTTACATTACAAGGGCACTGGCCAAGGGCAAACAAAGTGTTGGAAAAAAAAAAATCCCGCTGGTTGCCAGGCCCTGTTAAGAAGAAAGTAGAAAGAGAAAAACAAAAAATCTAAAAGGAGGGTCCAGTTAACGTAAGAGGTGTCTTGACACTCCTCTTTTGAAAGAGTTTAAGTCATAGGCAGGTGGAAATACAGACACAGGTAGAGAGTTCCAGAGTTTACCAGTGTAGGGAATGAAGGAGTGAAGATACTGGTTAACTCTTGCATTAGGAAGATGGACAGAATAGGGATGAGAAGAAGTAGAGAGTCTTGTGCAGCGAGGCCGCAGGAGGGGAAGGCATGCAGTTAGCAAGTTCAGAAGAGCAGACAGCATGAAAACAGCGGTAGAAGACAGATAAAGATGCAACATTGCGGCGGTGACTTAAAGAATCAAGACAGTCAGTTAGAGGAGAAGAGTTGATAAGACGAAAAGCTTTAGATTCCACCTTGTTTAGTAAAGCTGTGTGTGGATCCCCCAGACATGAGAGCCATACTCCATACACGGGCGGATAAGGCCCTTGTACAGAGCAAGCAGCTGGGAGGGAGAAAAATGGACGAAGACGCCATAGGACACCTAACTTCTTGGAAGCTGATTTAGCAAGAGTAGAGATGTGAAATTTCCAGTTTAGATTTTTAGTGAAGGATAGACCGAGTGTGTTTAATGTAGAGGAGAGGGAAGTTGAGTGTTATTGAAGAAGAGAGGATAGTTGTCTGGAAGGTTATGTCGAGTAGATAGTTGTAGAAATTGAGTTTTGAGGCATTGAACAAAACCAGGTTTTCTCTGCCCCAATCAGAAACAAGTGAAAGATCAGAAGTTAGGCGTCCTATAGCATCTCGCCTTGAGTCATTTAATTGTTGTTGGGTTGGGCGTCTGTTGAACGCTGTTGAATAATGCAGGGTGGTATCATCAGCATAGGAGTGGATAGGGCATTGAGTCAGATTTAGGAGATCATTGATGAATAATAGAAAGAGAGTGGGTGATAGGACAGAACCCTGTGGAACACCACTGTTGATAGTTTTAGGGAAGAACAGTGACCGTCTACTACAGCAGCAATAGAACGATCGGAAAGGAAACTGGAGATGAAGGTACAGAGAGAAGGATAGAATCCGTAGGAGGGTAGTTTAGAAATTAAAGATTTGTGCCAGACTCTATCGAAGGCTTTCGATATGTCAAGGCCGACAGCAAAGGTTTCACCGAAGTCCCTAAAAGAGGATGACCAAGATTCAGTTAGGAAAGTAAGAAGATCACCAGTAGATCTGCCTTTACGGAAACCATACTGGCAATCAGAGAGAAGGTTGTGAGCTGATAGATGCCTCATTATCTTCCTATTAAGGATAGACTCAAAGGCTTTAGAAAGGCAGGAAATCAAAGCTATAGGGCGGTAGTTAGAAGGATTGGAGTGGTCACCTTTTTTAGGGACAGGTTGAATGTGAGCAAACTTCCAGCAAGAAGGATAAATAGAAGTAGAGAGACACAGATGAAAGAGTTTGACCAGGCAGTGAGCGAGTTCGGAAGCACAGTTTTTGAGAACAACAGGAGGGACTCCATCCGGACCGTAAGCCTTCCGAGAATCAAGGCCAGAGAGGGCCAGGAAAACGTCTTTATAAAGAATTTTAATTTTAGGGATGAAGTAGTCAGAGGGTGGAGGAGTAGGAGGAATATGCCCAGAATCATCCAAAGTTGAGTTGGTAGCAAAGGTTTGAGCGAAGAGTTCAGCTTTAGAAAAGAAGAGACAGCTGTAGAGCCATCTGGATGAAGTAAAGGAGGGAAAGACGAAGAAGTAAAGTTGTTAGAGATATTATTGGCTAGATGCCAGAAATCTCGAGAGGAGTTAGAATTGGAAAGACTTTGACATTTTCTATTGATGAAAGAGTTTTTAGTAAGTTGGAGAATAGATTTGGCATGATTACGGGCAGAAATATATAGGGCATGAGTTTCAGCAGTTGGATGGCTACGGAACCGTTTGTGAGCCGCCTCTATCATTGACAGCACGAGAACAAGCAGAGTTAAACCAAGGCTTTTTAGCTTTAGGGTTAGAGAAAGTATGAGGAATGTATAGCTCCATGCCAGAGATAATCACCTCTGTTATGCGCTCGGCACAAAGAGAAGGATCTCTGACATGAAAACAATAATCATCCCAAGGGAAATCAGAATAGTACTGCCTTAGTTCCTCCCACTTAGCAGAGTTAAAATGCCAGAAGCACCTCCGCTTAGGCGGGTCCTGAGGCTGCACTGGAGTGATAGAACTGGTAACGGAAATTAGATTGTGGTCGGAGGAGCCCAACGGAGAGGAAAGTTTAACAGAGTAAGCAGAAGGGTTGGAGGTTAGGAAAAGATCAAGAATGTTGGGCGTGTCTCCAAGGCGGTCAGGAATACGGGTAGGGAACTTCACTAGCTGCTCTAGGTCATGAAGGATAGCAAAGTTGAAGGTTTGTTCACCAGGTTGGTCAGTGAAAGAAGATGAAAGCCAAAGCTGGTGGTGAACATTGAAATCCCTAAAATGGAGATCTCAGCAAAAGGAAAGTGAGATAAGATGTGCTCCACCTTGGAAGTCAAATAGTCAAAGAATTTTACATAGTCAGAGGAATTAGGTGAGAGGTATACAGCACAGATGAATTTAGTTAGAGAGTGACATTGAAGTCTTAGCCAGATGGTAGAAAATTCTGAAGATTCAAGATTGTGGGCACGAGAGCAAGTGGTGTCGTTACGCACGTATGCGCAACATCCAGCTTTGGATTGAAAATGAGGATAGAGCAAGTAGGAGGGAACAGAAAAGGGGCTGCTGTCAGTAGTCACAGACAACTGTGTTTCAGTTAGGAAGAGAAGATGAGGTTTAGTAGAGGAGAGGTGGTGTTCCACAGATTGAAAATTAGAACGAAGGCCACGAATGTTGCAGAAATTGATAGTGAAAGTATTAGATGAAGTGTCAAGACACCCAAGGTCGACAGCAGAGGGCAGTCCGACCTGGGGACATTTATGGTCCCCTCCCCAGAGGGGGACTCCGAGGCAGGGCGTGGTGAAGCCATTATTAAATTTTGATTTGAAGAGAGTGTAAAAGTGTAAGGTGTTGTAGTGTAGTGTAGGAAGTAGTAGAAGTTGTCTTTAGAGGGCAGGCTGCAGCTGCTCAATTGTATAAATGAGACCACAAAGGGAACCGGGAAGAGAGGACACGGGGAATCACTCAATCTGCAGCACTGCCTACATCCCCGTAAATACCTCTCCTGGAGTATTCCACCGGGCGGCAGGTGACTACTGCCTACTCCAAGTTTTCAGAAGACATCATAGATTACTTAGCAAGTGAGGTAAAATTCTCTATTTGATGGATTTATATAATAAAACAATTATTGGCTAAGAAGAATTATAGTGGGAGCAGAGCTGGCGGTGGAGAAGATAATAATTTGCTTAGGAGTGGAGTAAAGTAGATACATGGAAAAGTCAGGTGGAGGTTACCATGACAATAGTGTCGTCAGTTGTGTGTATGCACAGAAAAGGGACTGAGGTTAGAGAGGGTCCTTTAGGGGTGGCTTGATCATTTCAACCCCAAAATAAGACTAAGTCAAGCTGACCCTTAATATCCACTAATGATCTACTTAATCTATATTCACACATCAGATAGTCCTAGTTGTGCCGAGTTGTGGCGCTCAGGGAGTCCTCCTTATTGTGTTCTTTGAGGTAGTAATTAGGAGTTCCATTCGATGTTTACACCCATCGCCCATCGCCATGACAGTGAGAGAAAAGGGAAGGAAAGGAAGACACAAGCAGGAAAGGCAAGTAGGGTCGTAAAGAACACACTGCAAAACATATTGCATGATGACAATATGTTTTGTCATGAAACGAGTGGGTTTGGTCAGCGCTGGGGAAGGCATGAGGAGATGGAGAATGTGAAGAAGACGAGGAAAAGAAGGACATGCAGTCCTATTGGTTTCATGCAGCTTCCCTGGTCTTCTTACATTCTTATGTTCTCCCGACACGTGTTACAGGGGAGGCGGTGGTGGTGGTGTCGGCGTGGGACGCTGACGATGCTACAGACGGGACCAACGCGCGGCTCACCTACGCCATCGAGAAGAACGTGGTGGACGAGGGCACAGGCGCCGCCATCTTCACCATGGAGTCTGCCACGGGGATGGTGAGGACAGCGCGCTGCTGTCTCGACCGCGAGACCACGCCCGAGTATCAGATACAGGTGGTGGCCTCCGACGGGGGTGGCCTCAAGGGTGAGTCCTGTATGTGTGTGTGTGTGTGTGTGTGTGTGTGTGTGTGTGTATATATATATATATATATATATATATATATATATATATATATATATATATATATATATATATATATATATATACTTAATTGAGTGTAGATCCACCTAAGAGTAAAATGTAATCCCATCTTCAGACAACATTGAAACACGTGTAGAGAGTGAGTGAGGGGACTTCTTCACCCTTCAGAGATCCCGGGCCAAAAATGTCCTGGATAGCGAAAACATCTCTTATGTACACTAGTCCAAAACACTGACATCTATCAAACCTGTCTGATCCACGCAATTCTAATAAAAGTAAATTCTAGTTCCCTAGTCACTTATACATCGTAAAGTGATTAGGGAACTAGAATTTACTCTTATCAAAGTTATGTAAATCAGACAGGTTTGTTAGATGTCGGTTGCCAGAGGTAGGCAAGAGTGCTCTTACATCAGCTCCTCCGCTCCTCCGCTCTGAGCGAACTTCCAAATCGCGAGCGGAGGAGCTCGAGCGCCAAAAATTTGAAATAAGAGCGGAGGAGCGGGAAACGGATACATCAAAATCAGAGTCAGCTCTTCCGCTGGCGTTCTTTTTGCTCATTCTTCGCTCACACCTCCGTTCGCACTCCCTCTATCTACTTGCACTCTCAGCTCTCCGCTCTCTGCTCGTGCTGTCCGCTCTATCTCATAAGTGTTAACTGATGATGGTAAAAAGGAGGAGAGAAGGAGAAGAAGGAGGAGGAGGAGGAGGAGGACAATTAACTTCTTGTGTATTCATTTTACTAACCTTGTTGATCCAAAAAATTCAAATTAATAGAAATTTCATTAAAAATCTCTCTCTCTCTCTCTCTCTCTCTCTCTCTCTCTCTCTCTCTCTCTCTCTCTCTCTCTCTCTCTCTCTCTCTCTCTCTCTCTCTCTCTCTCTCTCTCTCTCTCTCTCTCTCTCTCTCTCTCTCTCTCTCTGTGTGTGTGTGTGTGTCCGTGGAAGAAACAGAGAGATTGAGAGAGAGAGAGAGAGAGAGAGAGAGAGAGAGAGAGAGAGAGAGAGAGAGAGAGAGAGAGAGAGAGAGAGAGAGAGAGAGAGAGAGAGAGAGAGAGAGAGAGAAAGCAGCAGCAGCTGCAGCAGCAGCAGCTGCAGCAGCAGCAGGAGCTGCTGCTGCTGACCTATAATAACTGGCGCAACACCCTACTTGTGTTCCTGACGGTATTGGAGACATGCCCAATACTCTTGATCTCTTTCTTAGCTCTAATCCTTTTCCTTATGCTGTTACCCTATCATCTCCGTTGGGCTCCTCCGATCACAATCTCATTTTTGTATCTTGTCCTATTTCTCCAATCTCTCCTCAGGATCCCCCAAAGCAGGGGTGCCTCTAGCGTTTTGCCTCTGCTGGTGGGGTGAACTTAAGAAGGAGTTATTATGCTGAGTATCCCTGGAATGATTACTTCTTCCTTGTTAGAGATCCATCCCTGTGTATTGAACGCATAACAGAGGTCACAGTGTCTGGCATGGAGGCGTACATCCCTCATTCTTTCTCTGAACTTAAACCTTCTAAGCCTTGGCTTAACACAGCCTTTTCTCGTGCTATACATGATAAAGAGGTTGTTGATAAAAGTTACTTAAGGCTCCCATCTCCTGAATATCACACACTTCATATTTCTGCCCTGCAGCATGCCAAATATGTTCTTCAACTTGCCAAACACTCCTTCATAAATAGAAAATATCAATATCTTTTAAACTTAAACTCACCTCGAGACTTCTGGCATATAGTCAAAAACATCTCCGATAACTTCAATTCTTCATCTGTTCCTCCTTTATTTCCTCCTGACGGCACCACTGCCATCTCTTCTATCTCTAAAGCTGAACTCTTCTATCCAGCCTTTGCTAACAACTCCACCTCGGATGATTCTGGGCTTGTCCCTACCTCTCCTCCTCCCTCTGATTATTTCATGTCTTCAATCAAAATTCTTCGTAATGATGTTTTCCATGTCCTCGCTGGCCTAAACTCTCGGAAGGCTTACGGGCCTGATGAGGTTCCTTCTATTGTTCTCAAAAAACTGTGCTATTGTGCTTGCACCTTGTCAGTTATTCATACCTTTATCTGTTAAACTCTGGAACTCTCTATCTGCT
>NC_059293.1:4795948-4813448 GCF_017591435.1 Portunus trituberculatus
AACAGCTGTTCGTGAACAATGTCATCATGATTTAGTATATTTTGTTCTCCATTTATATTATTCAATTCTTTGTCTTCTCATACGTACGCTTCCCAACATTAGCAAAAGCTTCATTTAGTTCCTCAGTCTTCACTATGTCATCAGTGTGTCCGTAATTATTACTGATATTTTTTTTGCTAGGCACAATATTTCTCACTAGTCTCCAAGTTGCTGATAAATCACCTCGACAGCTCTCGAACTCTCTTTTGTAATAGTCACGTTCAGCGTTTTGTAATAGAAATTTTACTCGGTTGCGTTCTTGTGTGTATTACTCCTGAAGTTCAATGTTGCATCTATCATATTTAAGGCGTGTCTGAAGAGCGTTGCGAGTAGCCATGGATGAGCGAATCTCAGTGTCCAACCACGAGGCGAAAGATTTATTTATCTTAGTACATGTAACTAGGATGCATTCATCAAGACAGCGAGTAAATACTGACGACAATATATTAACCTGAGTGTCGATGTCATCTGAGAGATAAATCTTATTGAGTTCAGATTAATAGCTTGATATGGCATTGCAAAGGTCATCTTTATTGTATACACCCCATGTAACGGAAGTTTATCGTCATTGCTGCACGTTTAGGCTTGCTAATATTGACTGTTGTGGTGATGAGATCATGGTCAGCAGTAACGCTTGGCACTACGTCCTTATGTAAGATTGTGTCACGTCTGTTTGTCACTATAACGTCTAGTATGGTGGCTGTTTGTGGTGTTACGCGAGTGGTTTTGTCAATTACCTGATGTAGTTTGTTCATGCGAAGTACTGAGCTGACCTTATTTCCATTAGTAAGTAGATCATCATTGAGATCACCTAACATATACAAACACTTACTTTTTAGACACATATTCCGTAAGGTATTGTTTAGTTAGTATTCAAAAGATTCCTGGGATGCCTTAGGGTAACGGTACACACTCCCTACAATAACAGAAGGTAATTTCCTGCACTGAATACTTAACCACACGTCTTTCACTCCAACAGGCTTGTCATCCTTACTAGTGATAACTTTTGTAGTGCGGGAGTGGTACAGTGGAACCATGCGTGCTTTGGGGTCCGAGGGGTCTCAAAGCGCACGGGTTCGAAATTCGTCCTGTCCACGGTCCGAGTGTAGGTTGGGCTTCCTCACTCGGGGCAGATATTTCCTAGAGGGTGGGCCTTGAGATAGGAGGTACCACAAAAACTATCCCCTTTAGCCCATAAATTCCCGTGAAAAGTCCACATGGTATAAATAAAAAGAAAAAAAAAAGTACACACACACACCACTCGCTTAACTCTTGTCGCACCGATACACTTTATAGCCTGGGATGTGGAATTAATTGTCCGGGATCTGAGGGAGGAGCCAAGTTTCAATAATGCAAAGTACATCAATATTTCGATTAATGACTAGGAGTTTTACCTTTGTGATGTTACCTAAAAGAGACCTTGCATTAACGAGTTCGATAGTGAGACAGTTCTTCCGCTTTTCGTGTTTTTCTGTTGTATCTTCTTTGCCGGACTCCTACGCGTTATTTTGACAACACCGTCTGCTCTTGAGGCTGAGAGAGAGAGAGAGAGAGAGAGAGAGAGAGAGAGAGAGAGAGAGAGAGAGCAAGCAAGACAACAAGAGAACGATAGAGCGAGAGAGCAAGAGAGAGAGCAAGAGAGTGATAGAACGAGAGAGCAAGAGAGCGTTAGAGCAAGAGAGCTAGAGTGAGCAAGCTAGGGAGAGAGCGAGAGAGCAATACAGAGAGAGAGAGAGAGAGAGAGAGAGAGAGAGAGAGAGAGAGAGAGAGAGAGAGAGAGAAATTACTTTTACACTGGTTACATTCCTTCCCACTGAGGCGAGTGTTTAGATTGATGGAGGCCTCTTCTAGGGTGGTCTCTCTCCCTGCAGGGTCCCCAGGGGTGGGAGGACCTGCAGCACGTGGACTCTGCCTGGGTCACGGTGAGGCTGCTTGACGTGAACGACAACCCACCCTTGTTCTCTCGCCCACACGCCCACGTTACTGTGAAGGAAGACGCCGCCCCTGGCACGCCGTTGGCCACACTGAACGCCCACGATCCTGACGCGGTGAGTTGCGAAGCGCGACATGCCCTGTGTTGTATGGAGTGTTACCGCTGTTTTTCTGATATCTGGAGTTATTGGTGTGCTGAGAAATCGCCTGAACTGTTACTCTATCTCTCGGTGGCATGGTCCCGGTCGCAGGGCAGCAGGCAGGGCGTGGACTACAGGCTGGAGGGCGGCTGGGATGCCCTTGCTGTGGATGGGGACGGAAGCGTCAGTCTAGTGCGGCAGCTGGACAGAGAAGCTCCAGGCGGAGAGGAGGGTGAGGTGCTGGTGGTGGCCGTGGACAGAGGCAGCCCGTCGCTCTCTGCTACCGCCACACTCACCATCACCGTCACTGATGTCAACGACTGCCCTCCGCTTCTCCTACAGCCCACACTCTTGCATGTCACAGAGGGTGATCCACCAACCAAGTTGGGCGTGCTCAGAATGACCGATCCTGACGTGTGGGCTCTGGGTCACGGACCGCCCTTCTTTCTCTCTCTGGCGCCCACCAACACGCCCCTCGTCCTCTCCCTCATCAGTCTTAAATTTGACCCACGTGAGTATTGGTACCATGCCTTGACCCCCCCTTCCCTACATTCGCACCCTTCCATCCACCCGATCCACTCCACTCAGCCACACACGGCACACACTTCTGTATGTGCTCCTTGTGCGTCAGTCAGGAGACAGGTGTGTGTGTGTGTGTGTGTGTGTGTGTGTGTGTGTGTGTGTGTGTGTGTGTGTGTGTGTGTGTGTGTGTGTGTGTGTGTGTGTGTGTGTATTTGTGAATGTGTATCTGTGTAAAGTAAAGTAAATTTATTGCCATTATTTACATTACAGACCTATGAAGCCATAACAAACAAATAGCTTGGCATAGTCTGTCGAGTCGTAACTCCTAAAACAGACAGATTTTAAGAATTAAATTAAATAACAAATTATGGCAAGGTGAACATGCATTAGAAAACTTTGCTAATGCAATGTAATGTAGGACTACAATAGTAATGAGTACAATTTCTCGATCAAGGTAAATGGGTAAACTTAATAAAACTTAAAATGTAAGTAAAAAATCAGCAGGAGTTCCACCATCATGAGAATTACAATGAAAACATTATTCTACCATATTCATGAGTAATTACAGTGTACCTAGGTTTGTACATATAACCGATAACTTTTTATTTCCTTTAGAAATTTAATTAGAATACTTCCTCTAAGGTGGAAATTCGATGACTCGATATCAATATCGGTTTTTTGGCTCTCCCATTCCTATTTTTTCACTGAATTCAATAATATTTATACACAAGGTGTACGTTTATGGTGTACATCTTCAGTGTTAATTTGGTACAGAAATGTGGCATAGTTTTTTTTCAATAAATATTTTTTCGGCGATAAGAAAATAATTCAAAATACCATTATAAAATCAAAACTAATAACAGTGTGGCAATTTCCTCTTAACCACATATAATATACATAACAACAAATAAATGTCAGCATCGGCATACACATAACCTATGTTATAAAAATTTCATTACACGCCAAATTGTTACCTTTTTTTCATAAAAAAATTTGAGTTTATAAGCCTGTTGTAAATTTATTTGAGTGAGTTCATGCATTATCATGCTGGCATTTGTTAAGATGAGGTTGTTGATCATTTTGCTGCAGAAAGTTTTGAAATTGACCAATTACTGAAAAAGTTATTCAACAATATATGCTGAAAAACTGAAAGTCGAGAAAAACGCATTTTTCTGTGAACATCTTCAAAACCCCCACATAACTCACTCCAATATGTACCAAACTCAGATATGTACTTACATAATCCCTTGACAACTGTTTGGAGGCTGGTATTGGCTGTTTAGATAGTTTCAGGCCATGTTACATCATGGGAATGTCGTCTATATAGCCTCTCTGAATGGTGAGCTCTCACTTGCCTGTCAGCCTTACAGGCTCCTGGTCCCGTTATTATCATATTAGAATATATAACATATCACTGATAGGTTCTGAATGGTGAACAACACTGTCACATTTGTCACACCGAAGATTTATAGTACAATCAAACAAATAACTTGTCACTTTTGCGGTGATTCCGTTGCCACATTCACATTTCACCAAATTGAAAATTGTTTGCAGTCTTTGTAATGATATCACTAACAAGGCACTATCCTCACTAGTTTGGTGAACTTCACTCTCCTCTGGTGGCAGGAGACTATGCCTGTAGCTTGCAGCAGACACGTGAGGGTCGGGAGTGGCAGGGGTGGTGGCGGCGGAGGTGGAAGCCTCGCCAGTACTACCACCACGTGTCTCAGGCTCCTCACTTTCTTCTCTTTCCACCTTTTCAAGGCTTTCTGGCGGGCTGTTTCAACCTGAGTCTTTCTTTTACCACTTACACGTGGCATTGTCACAATTTGGGGACTCAACACGTGTAAAGTACGATCAACAGGTAGGCTGCAGGCACGCACACTTCCTAAGGCTGTATCAATCGGTACTGAGGATTTAGCATCTTCCTCACCCGCACTGCCTGATCCTAAACTGTCGTACAAGTACATCACGCAAAAAAAATAAAATAAAACAGCTCAAAAAAGGAAATAAATACAAGCAAAACAAAGACTAGAAGAAAAAGGGGCGTGTGCGCGCTTGGATATTTAAAGGGCTGGCCCTTTAAACCCGCCATTACCAGGTAAGCAGTGCGTTATGCGCCTGGCAACTTCGGCCATAGCTTCCCTCTCCAGAGACGAACCCAACTACCAAGTTTCCAATTTTTCAATTTTTTTGACCAAATTAACGAATTTCCCCCCTAAGCAGGACTTTTATATCCTGAGGAAGACTATTAAAAAAATTTTGACCAAAAATTATAACACTATTTTTTAACAGTTTACTCCTTGATACAGGTAATGATAAGTTTACATTATTACTTTTAGTATTTCAGGAATGCTTTCTAAGTTTGAACACTGAATGAGAACCAATTGTTTTAAAAATCAATAACAGAGTGAACTATTTATGTATTGAAGACACTTTCAAAACTTTTCTAGAATGGTATATTTCATCTGTTGAATCACATTTCATTTTATAGAAAATGAATTGAAAAATTTTATTTTGTGAGATGGTTAATTCATTTAGGAATGAAGGCCAAGTACTCGTCCATAACTAAACACAATATGTAAAGTGTGGATAAAAAAGAGTATAGTATATACTTATTTTTAGCTTTCTTTGTTAAATTATGACGAATTCTTTATAAGATGCCAGTTATTTTTGATAACTTTAGGCAAACGTCATTTATCTGTACGAGTATTTTCCATTTTAAATTTTCATCAACTTTAACACCGAGAAACTTGGTAGTGTGGACTTGGGTTAATTTTTCACCATTTAACAATAGTGTGTGTGTGTGTGTGTGTGTGTGTGTGTGTGTGTGTGTGTGTCTAATTAAGTAAGTAAGTAAAGGTTTATTGCCCATTAGCATAAATACATTTGAGAAAGGCATATTTACAAAAGAAAAAAAAATGGCAGAGACTGTCAAGCCGAAGCTTCCCGACAGTCACATTTATGTACATAACTATGATTATTGTTTACACCAACACCAATTGGCAATATTTTAGGTAAATTGCCTAAAGAATGATTTAGGTAACTAGAATAGTAATAATAACAACCATATCTAATAATGACAAGAATAAAGCTAAGCTAAGCAAATCACAATAAACATACTGCAAATGCAAAAATGATCAATGATAATAATAATAATGAAAATAATAATAATAATAACAGTAATACCATTACTACCATTACCATCACTACAAATAATAATAGTAATAATAATAATAATAATAATAATAATAATAATAATAATAATAATAATAATAATAATAATAATAATAATTACAATAATAATAATCATAACGATAACAATAATAATAATGATAATAATAATAATAATAATAATAATAATAATAATAATAATAATAATAATAATAATAATAATAATAATAATAATAATAATAATAATAATAATAATAATAATAATAATAATAATAATATATAATAATAATAATAATAATAATAATAATAATAATAATAATCCTGTTAATAACACAATGCTATAATTATAATACCAGTAAATGAAAGAAAATAAGACTAAACATAACACAAAAGGAAATTAACACCGCATACTACAATACCACATTAGAAAATACAGCTATAAAAATCTGTTTGTTATACATGGTAAAGGCAAAGAGGAAGGGAAAATCTTAGATAGAAATGTTTGTTTTGCATTTAAATGTTAAATTTAGAATATCATGTATTTTGGCAGTTATACAAGTATGTCTTCAAAGATTTTTTTAAAGTGGACAAGTTATCATTATAAAGAAGTGTTTTTAATTGAAAAAGTAATGAATTCCATATTTGTGGACCGGAGCATAATACACTATGTTTAAAAAGAGTCGTTCTGAATTGCGGGAACATGAGATTGACATTATTACCCCGAATATTGTATGATGTCTGTACCAATTTGAAAGGTTGAGCTCCAGAATATTGTGTAAAGTACTTATAAATACTTAACAATAGGAAATGTTTATGAATATTTGAAAAAGTAAGAAAATTTTGTTCATTATATATGTTGCGTGTTGATTCAAACCTATTCAAATGAAAAACACATCTAAATATTTTATTTTGAGCAATAGTTATTTTCTTAATGAAAGACTGCCAAGTACACGCCCAGATTGCTACGCAATAGGTAAGGTGGGGATAACAGAGGGTGTAATAAATACTAGTGAGTGATTCAATTGTGAGACTATTACGAACTCTAAACAAAATACCACACATCCTTGATAATTTATTTGTAACAAAAGAAATCTGTTTATTCCAATTAATATTTTCATCTATATAGACACCCAAAAATTTAGTGAATTCTACTCTGTTCAATGTGTTTCCTGCAATAGTAACAGGGGGAAACTCATGATGTACAGAGCGATTTTGGAACAGTATGTAATTTGTTTTTGCAATATTTAAGCTCAAACTATTTATTTTAGTCCAATGATAAATTTTTCTTAATTCTGTAGCCAAATCTGTGTGAAGATTGTTAATATTTGAGTTGTTTAACAGTAAATTTGTATCATCAGCATATATAGTGTATTTGAATTTGGAACTAACATTGACAATATCATTTATATAAATGAGGAAAAGAGTTGGTCCTAATATAGAACCTTGCGGTACACCCTTGTTAATTGCCCTGAAGGAAGAATGTGTGAAATTGCAATATACAGATTGTAACCTATTGCTCAAGTAATTTTCAATTAGTTTTAGAGGAATACCTCTAACGCCATAGTGGTTCAGTTTGTTTAGCAAAATTTTGTGATTCAAAGTATCGAAAGCTTTGGATAAGTCCAAAATACTCCTATTAAATATTGTTTTCCTCTAGGAAGTGATACACATTAGAGGTGAACTGAAAAATAGCAGTTTCTGTGGAACGACGTGCCCTAAACCCATGTTGATAGTCTGTGAGTAGATTATTATCTTCAAGATATTTAATAAGGCGTGCATTAATAACTTTTCAAAGACTTTACTGAAGGCGGGAAGTTTAGAGATTGGTCTGTAATTTTTCATATCTGATCTATTACCTGATTTGAGCAAAGGTATAACTTTGGCTTTTTTCAGTGCCTCAGGGAAGACTCCTGTCCTTAATGTTTGATTCACTATGTGGGTCAATGGAATGATTATGTCACTTACTGTCCGTTTCATAACAAGTGGGGAAATTTCATCATATCCACAGGAGGATGTTTTAAATGCCTTAATACATTTTTCAATTTCTAAATTTGTGGCTGGATATAAAAACATTGAAAAATTTGGAGAACATTGTGTGTGAGTGTGTGTGTGTGTGTGTGTGTGTGTGTGTGTGTGTGTGTGTGTGTGTGTGTGTGTGTGTGTGTGTGTGTGTGTGTGTGTGTGTGTGTGTGTGTGTGTGTGTGTGTGTGTGTGTGTGTGTGTGTGTGTGTGTGTGTGTGTGTGTGTGTGTGTGTGTGTGTGTGTGTGTGTGTGTGTGTGTGTGTGTGTGTGTGTGTGTGAGAGAGAGAGAGAGAGAGAGAGAGATTCAATATACATTGGATAAACGTTTCCTTTCAAAATGCTGTAAAGAGTTTTACAGATTTTTCTTCAATTTAATAACTTTTCGTGTTCAGAGGACTTGCATAGAGCACTTATGACAACACACACACACACACACACACACACACACACACACACACACACAACATTTTCCAACATTAATTTGCCCCAACAGCAAACTTAGCCCAACATTAATTCGACCGAAAGCATCTCTCTCTCTCTCTCTCTCTCTCTCTCTCTCTCTCTCTCTCTCTCTCTCTCTCTCTCTCTCTCTCTCTCTCAGTTGCCTTTTAGCAGCGAGGGAGGGAGTGAGGTTCCGCTCTGTCCCCCAGAGGTATAACAGTGCTCTATGTTTCCATTCTGAGTTTGTGGCAGAGGGTTGTGTGTATCTCTAGTCAAGTGTATCGTGCTTTATCATCCCACTGCCTAGTGGTGGTGAGTGATGCCAGAATTCAGTGAAAACTCGAACGTTAATCCTGAAAGTGAACATATAATTTCCGAGTGTAGTGAATGTTCCGATACGGAATCGCAACATGGTAAATCTGTAAAACGACGCAGCACATGGGAGGCTGCTGATAACATGGAGGACAATGATGGATTTCAGCTAGTTAATAACAAAAAAGAAAAGCAGAACAGCCGGGAATCAAGAAGCTGGTGCTTCCCAATCATCATGCCAGCAGCCGAAAGACACGTGCTACCGCCTTCACTTCCCGAAGGGCGTCTCCCCGACGGACAGGATGATATGGCTAGCGGAGGTCGCGGACAAGCATCGCAACTTGTCTGTGACGCCGCGCCTGACCGCCAAAACAGTCATAGCAGTCACGAAGGACAAGGACACAGTAAAATTCCTCACGGAAATAGGACATCCATACGATGGCGGCATCATGAAGTTGACGGAAATAACATCAGAAAATCAAAGAACCAAACTCATGATTCGCAACTACCCGTCCTTCCTGCCGCTGACCTTTATAGAGAATCTTCCTTCAGTGCTAAAGGCGGAGAGGAACTATCATCGAGACATGAAGACGCCCAGGAATCAAGTGACGGTGCTGTGGGAGGGCGAGCCCCCCACACAACTGCATCTGCCAGGTATTCGGCCTCTGAGGGTGGAGAGGTATATAGGCAAGCCAACCTTCTGTGGGAAGTGCCAGGAGTGGGGACACAGGGCGTGGGAGTGCGACAAGAGGGTGAGGTGCGGTTTCTGTTCAGAAGGTCACGACACGAAAGTTTGCAAAGAGAAACTCACAAAAGGAGAAGCAATTGTGTCCAAATGTCCAAACTGCTCCCAGGAGCATCACGCATGGAGCCCGAAGTGTCCCAGGAGACCTGTCACCACCTTTCCGCGAGACACGCCAACGACCGCAGCTGCCCTACCTTCACCGCCCCCTCTCACATCCGAGGCCTACCCACCCCTACCCCCGGCCGAACACCTGCAGTCAGGTCACCAGCATCCCTCCTCAGCGACCCACCCTCGCCTCTCCCACCTGACACCGTCGCCACCACCACCATCACCTCACACCCGTTCCTCCGCCCTACCCACCCTCCAGCTCACCAGCCGTCGGGTCAACCCCACCATCCACAGCCACCCCATCCTACCAAGCCTCCCGCATCCCAAGCACAGGACCGCCCCCACACCCACCTGCCTCTCAAGCCTTACAAGAGGAGCTGCCTCACCCCCGCGACTACAAATGCCAGGCCAACCTCCCACCCACCCTGCCCCCCTGCCCCCACAGATGAAGCCACCCCGTACCCCACAATCACAAAACAGCACACACGTCTCTCACATCACGAGCAAGTTGGAGGAGGAAGTGAAGATCCTTCGCCAAGAGGTAAAACAACTCTGGGATTCACAAGCAGCTCTTCAAAAAGAAAATCGAGAACTCCGCCAACAAATGGCAACGTCCATGAAAAATATGGAATCGGAAATATCAAGCATGAGAGCCATGATGGCTCAGCTCCTTCAAAATGTCACGGGGACAAAACCGAAACAACATCGAGACGAGCCGCGCGATGTGACGGAGGCCACTGTAGCCGCCACATCCAAAACTGCAACAGTGACCCCCACGCCGAAGCAGACAGCCGTGAAGGAGCACCAACAGCCCGCGAGACAGGAAATGGAGGCGATGGACACCTGCGAAGACCAGACGAAACAACTGACAACCGAGCCGACCCCGCCCAGCCAGCCGCCCAAGCCCCGCCAGACGCCCCGACAACACCGATCACAGGAGCGAGAAAACAGAACACCATCACCCAGTTAACCGTCCTACAGTGGAATATCTATGGCTTAGTGAGCAAAGCCAGTAATCTCTCACAATATATAAATGCTCACAACATGGCCGTTGTCCTTCTGCAGGAAAGTTTAGTGACCGACGCAACCACCGTAAGACTTGGCAGACGCTACCAAGTCTTTTATCAACCGTACCGACAAGGAGGATCACGAGGCCTCGTAACCCTAGTGAGAAAAGACATTCCAGCCGCCCTGACAGAGAACCCTCACAACCTAGGTGAGCAGGTGGACACTCTGTGCGTCACGCTGCACCTCGGCCGCACATACAAGCTCAATATCTACAATGTGTACTGCCGACAGAGATCAACTCTAGACCTGCTGCCCTACTAGAAGACCCGAACACGACACCAACACTCCTGAGTGGTGACTTTAATGCCCACCACCCCCTCCTTGAGCCGTGGGGGGACGGTAACGTGAACCAGCGAGGACGACACATCACGCAGGTACTGGAGGACTTTGCCGCGGCAGCCGTGCATCACGGTGAGCCGCGACCTACACACATAGCAGGAGGCAGGCTGGACCTCACTATAATGGTGAACGGGGACGGCCAGAATATGGATGTGGAAGGAGTCCCAGAGCTTCTGAGTGACCATTGGGCTCAAGAAATGTCACTCCTGTTAATCTACAACCTGACTGCATTATTAACAGGAAAAAATGGTTGACTCACAAGGCGGACTGGGGAAATTCACGCATACACTCAACACCTGGTATGCAGATTACAAAGTCCCTGAGTCGACACAACAGTTTGCAAGTGACCTCACAAGAGCCATTCAAGACGCAGCTGATGCCTCCATGCCAACCAGAGGAATGAAAAAGTACAACCCTAACAAGAAATACTGCTGGTATTACGATGACAGAGTTAAGCTGCTCACTAGAATGACTCGCCAGCTAACCAAGGTGTACCAGTCTACGAAGAATGAGGATGATAAAGCAAACTTACAGGAGTGGAACATATATGCAAGAGAACAATTAAATAAAATACGCGAGGAAAAATGGCTTACGTCTATGGCAACCCTCAGCCGCTCCACCGGCATGACCGCAGCCTGGAAGAAAATTAACAATGTCAGGGGTAAACACGCACGCCCACCAGCACACCCTGACCCAGCCGGGAAAGCAGAGGACTTAATCATGGAGTACCGTGACAGGTCTGCTACTACCAACCTCCCACAACATCTGCGAGACAACAAGGCCACACTCGACCCCGCGCGACTCGTCAGTGTCACAGCCGCGACACACCTCCCCGATGATACTGACCACCAGGTAACGCGGGAGGAGCTTCTGCGAGCACGCAAATCCAGCAAGGACACGGCCCCAGGAGAGGATGGCATCACATACTCCATGCTGAATCATGTGTGTGACGTGGCGGGTGATCCCCTGCTCCGACTGTTCAACATGTCGCTGACGCATGGAGAGGTGCCTGAAGAATGGACAACGGCCAACATCATTCCCATACCGAAGCACAACGACCAGTGTAAATTTAGACCTATCAGCCTCACCTCCACCATCTGCAAAATGATGGAAAGAATTCTCCTACGTCGACTTCAGTACAAAATAGGAAAATTTGACGCAGGAATAAATGGCTTCGTTCAAAACAGAAGTACTGCAAACTGCCTGGTCAACTACACATCAAATGCAAAGGCGAAAACCGAAGTGTTCATTGACATCGAGAAAGCCTTTGATAGGGCGCAGCCGACGGTCATCCTCCACGAACTCACCAAGCTGGGCGTCAAAGGAAAGCTGCTCACGTGGATAAAACAGTACCTGACGAACAGACGAGCCCGCGTCATATTTCAAGGTCATGCCTCACACTACCACACTTTAGAAAATGGCACGCCACAGGGAAGCGTCATGAGCCCCACCCTCTTCAATGTGTTGATGAACGTGTTGGCAACACTCCCATACCCCGCGGGCACACAACACATCGGCTACGCAGACGACATTGTTCTGCAGACCACCGAGAAAGACTCTGTCACCAAGATGCAAGCCTCACTCGACATCCTGGCGAACAAATGCGATACAATTGGCTTCACTATATCGCACAGCAAGACCAAAGCCATGGCAAAGACCCGCCGCATGCCCCAGACCAAACTCCGCCTCCAGGGTCAAGAAATTGACTGGGTGGCCACTCACAGGTACCTCGGCGTTGTCGTATCTCGGAATGGCACCAGCAAGGCCGAGGTGCAACATCTTAAGGAGAAATGCCGTCCCAGGATCAGACTACTACGAGCCCTGTCATGGAGAGGCATGGGAGCCTCAGGCGCCGTCATCCTCGCCGCATACAAAGCCTTGGTGCGCTCGCTGATAGATTATGCAAGTCCTGTCCTTCTCACCATCGCCGCCGGAGACGCTGCCGCCCTAGAAGCAACACAAAATGAAGCCTTGAGAGTTGCTCTCGGCGCACCGAAGTGGACGAAGACAGACAACCTGCGAGCAGAGACACAAATGCCAACAGTGACAGACAGAATAAAATACATGAATGCGTCTTTCACAGTCAAGACATGCACAAGGGACCATCCTGACCACGCGCTCACAAGCCTCCATCAACACCTTCAAGGCCGCCGTGGCCAGGCCAAATGGGTTGTCCAGGCAGCTAATAACCTCAGAGATTTCAACATAACATGGGAGGATGTGCAAGCAGCCACCATCCACCATGGCGCACATGCACTCCCCATGGACACCGGCACCTCTGCAAATCACCATCAACCCCCCACGATGCAGGAAGCAGGACACTATGACGGCCGAGCTGCGACAACACGGCCTGCACACCATCAACACGGCCCGCCTCCCTGACGCGGCTGAATACTACACAGACGGCTCCGCTGATCCAAGGACTGGTAGGGCTGGCGCCGCGTTCGTCTGTGTTATGAGGAACGCCGGCGAGACGCCCACACCTACCACCACCACCACCACCACATCAGCCGTCAGAACCACGGACTTCTCCTCGTCCACACAGACCGAGTTGGCAGCCATACACATCGCCTTACACCACGCAAACACCTCACACAACTACAATGTGATCATACACACAGACTCCATGACTGCCATCCACTGCTTGAAAGCCGAAAACAATGAAAACACAAACCAAACACACAACATACACACCACAGCCCAAGAAATTCAAGCCAGAGGACGGAGTGTCGTAGTTAACTGGATTCCTCTCATGTTGGCATCCGGGGAATGAAGTGGCCGACACACTGGCGAGACAAGGTGCTCAGGAGCCAGAGGTGAGCCATCATATCCCTACAGAGGTGCGACAGCTGCTGACACGCATCAGAAAACATGCGGAGACCAGGAGACTGCAACAAGCAAGAGAAGCCCGACTTGGAAACAGTGCGAGCGGCCGCTGGCAAGGAGCTGTGTGTGAGGCGGAGGGCGACGCGCGCCAACAGACCCTCCGGGAGTGACCAGGCTGTGCGAAGTGGTACGAGCAAGAATACGCTTAGGGTACCCTACAAGTGGCAAATTGGAATTGCCACACCAGACAGTGAAAACAATGCAGACTGTGTGGACAACACGAAGGACACACACTTGAACACTACTTGCGTGACTGTGCAATAGTAAACCCCTTAAGGGAAAAATGTCCAGTGCATTTACCTACACTTGCTGAGCTGGCAGCTCATTTTGTAAATATTCTTCCACGAACACTTAGCTCCCACCCTGACTTCTGTGCAATTGATAGATAAAGTAATCTCATCCATATATTTTCTTAACTGCATTGATATCATCTCTAATATTGTATAATATTATTTAACTTATCTCAGCAACCATTGTGTAACACGAATGTAACTGATATTTGCCAAGACAAGCTAAGTCTTTGTCTTTTTCACATGTTCTACTTGTGAATAAAAGTACTGAATCTGAATCTGAATCTCTCTCTCTCTCTCTCTCTCTCTCTCTCTCTCTCTCTCTCTCTCTCTCTCTCTCTCTCTCTCTCTCTCTCTCTCTCTCTCTCTCTCTCTCTCTCTCTCTCTCTCTCTCTCTCTCTCTCTCTCTCATCTTCAGACGTAACAAATCATTAATTATAGGAGACTTTAACATAAATTTATTGGAGCATTCTATCCACATTCCTACAAACTTTTTCCTTAATACCATGCAAACACTAAATTATTTCCCCCACATATCCAGACCTACACGATTTCCGGATACTCCTGTTCTAGGTCAGCCCTCGCTACTAGATCAAATCTGGTCAAATTTCACACCTCACTCATTCTCAGGAATCCTTCACTGCTGTATATCAGACCACCTTCCCATTTTCATTAATATCAATCAGCAATCTAAACCCAATAAAAAACAAGAGATAAAATTTAGAAATTTTAGTGCCAATAATCATATTCTTTTTACCAATGAGCTACGCAAAATAAACTGGGAAGAACTGCTAACTATGGAAAATACTAACAACAACTTTAATCTATTTTATAAAAAAAACTATACGAATGTTATAATCAGAGTTTCCCAATTAAATCTAAATTTGTTACTGATAAAAGACTTAATAATGCCTGGCTTACAAGTGGAATACTAAAGTCCATTAAACATAAATGTAACTTATTTAAAATGTATAATCTTGGAACAGTATCTCATGAGACTTTCAAACACTATAGAATTCATCTAACCCAAATTATCAGGACTGCAAAAAAGAACCATTATTTCCAAGTTTTTACAAATTTCCGTAATAATACCAAAAGATTTGGCAAGCAATTAATGAATTAAAAGGAAATACAAATAAAGCAAATAACAATAAGTCTTTGCATTATAATAATTCATTATTAACCGATTCCTCAGATATAGCAGAAGCCTTTAGTAGATATTTTTCCACTATTGCACCTGAACTTGACAGAAGACTTCCATATACAAATAAAGACCCGAAAGACTACCTTAAAGGTAACTTTCTAAATTCTATGATGTGCCCTATTGTGACTACCTTTGATGTGACTAAAGTAATTCAGTCCCTAAATAACAAAAACTCAGGTATTAATGATATATCACCCATTGTTATTAAAAGAAATGCTCAACTCTTCTCAATTCCTTTGACTATACTATTTAATCAATCAGTTGCAACTGGAACGTTTCCATCACTATTGAAGACTGCAAAATTACTCCTATCCACAAGTCTGGCCCCGATAACGACATTAAAACTATAGACCAATATCACAACTTAACATTTTCTCTAAAATATTTGAAACGTTAATGAAGGTTTATTTAATTGATTATCTTGAAACTAAAAATATATTAAATTCTTCTCAATATGGGTTTAGACGGAACTGCAGTACATTTAAAGCCTTAAACGCATTTTCTAATGATATACTTTCTGCAATTGACAAAAAATTCCATGTATTATCCATCTTTATAGATTTTGCTAAAGCTTTTGACACAGTTAATCATAAGATCCTTATTAACAAAATGCATCACTATGGAATCAGGGGCACATTACTTTCTTGGTTTAAGGATTACCTAACAGACAGACATCACTATGTTGTGTTTAGTGGTGAAAAATCACCTACTACCCCTGTAAACCTTGGTGTACCTCAAGGAAGCGTTCTAGGTCCAATTTTATTTCTGATATATATCAATGACATTTCTGATCTTTTCTCTGAAACTAAAAACATCTTGTTTGCCGATGACATGATACTTTATTTAACAGGTCCAAACCAAAATGAGCTTGTAGTGAATGCGAATCATGAACTTAAAAACTTTACCAGTGGTGTCTATGCAACAGATTAACAATTAATACTGAAAAACCTACTTTATGTTATTCACTACTACAAAAACACCTCATTTGATAAATTTGAAAATCAACAATGAAATTATTTCTAAAACAAATAGAATACGATTTCTTGGTGTCGATTATGATGATTCATTATTATTTAAACATCACATACATAATCTTACACAAAAAATATCAAGACACATTGCCTTACTATATCAAATAAAAGATATCATGCCTTCTAATGTACTAAAATCAATATACTATGCACACATTTATCCACTACTTACTTACTGTAATCCCATTTGGTGTACAACATACACCACCTATCTAACCCTTTAAGATTATTACTCAAAAAATAGTAAGAATTATTACTAACAGTGATTATTTAGCACATACTAATTCACTATTCAAAGAAACAAAAATCTTAAAACTGGATGATATAACAAAAATGGAAATAGCTAAACTTATGTATAAGAATAAGAATGAAATGCGTGACCTCCTCCCATCTCATAATTATAGTACCCGTCACCGCAACAACCTTAGCTTTCCTATTCATCGTTTATCAAAATTTCAACATTCAACAACTTATTTGGGTCCTGTAACTTGGAATACTATTCCCAAAGAAATTCAAGACGCTCCTTCCCTCAACACATTCAAAAGCCGATTGAAACACAATATCATAATGACATATTAACTAACTTACTTTTCTGTCCTGCCTCATTAAGCCAGCATATAAGTAAAACTCAATTCACTCCCGAATACTAGCTGAGATCCAACATGTTTGTAAAGCTAAACTATCCTACAAATGAATTATGTATATGAAATTATTAAATTAGTATATCTTAGCATGTGTATGTCTGCTCATATATTGTATTTATATGTAAAATTGGAATGTCTGTATGTCTGTATACATGAACAAATTGTACACCTCCTATGAATAGTCATCCATTCTTTTTATTGTCTTAAGTAATAAACGAATCTTAATTATCTTTTGTGTAATATATGAATCTAATACTAGGATATTATATATAGTTATAATAATGTCAGCATTACAGTAATAGATATTGTTGCCCCAGCCAGATTGTTTAATATTTTTAAGGATATTTTTTTTCATGCCTAAAAAGCTATGCTTTATATAGGCTAGCTTTAGCTATATATGTACCTACAGTATATAATTCTACATGAAAGCAAATACATACTTGTATGTTTATATAGCTAATTGCTATAAATAAATGTTTCAAATGTTTCAAATGTCTCTCTCTCTCTCTCTCTCTCTCTCTCTCTCTCTCTCTCTCTCTCTCTCTCTCTCTCTCTCTCTCTCTCTCAGGCCTGGACAGTGGACGTGGTGGGGCGGAGATATGG